>NW_028317813.1:1480000-1617500 GCF_062004578.1 Staurois parvus | reverse complement strand
AAACTGCAGTAGTTTGTGTTCCAAGTTTTTCATGCAGTATGTGGTGCAACTGGATAACCAGCAATAACAATGCATTAAAAAAAAAAACACGCTAACTGAACATAGGAGCCAAACCCTTTATTTAAAAAGTTACTAAAACAAAAATTTCAACCAATTTAAATATATGGATTTTTATTTACATTTTTATCTAATTCCTAATAAACTGTACACAGAGGAGCAATTTGTTACATTTCATAGCATTACTTTTTTTATTGTTTCTCAGTGTGCTTTACAAATGACAAAATGAAATACTGTTCCCCAATTTTAAATATATCCCATTATAACTACAATCTTCCTGTACATGGCATTAAAACAATTTATATATGTACAGTAATCTGTTTAAGTTATGAAAAAAACACATTATAAAAGGAGGTAAATATACATATAATACAAGGCACTGGGTACAATATTACAATTGGAGGCTCGGACAAAAAAACAAAACAAAAACAGGAGTCATTTATGCTGCACACACACTAAGGATTATGCCAAATGTGCTGGCCATTTTCTGCTCCATCTGCAATCTATGACACTCAATGAAGGTCCTAGAAGAGTTAATTAACATTTATAGTGCACATTATGTCTTCTCCAAACATTAACATATACTGCCTAACTTATTTCGGACATGTCCATTTCATGTTAATATAAAAAAAAAAAAATAATAATATTCCAGATACAGTATATCCAAAATAATGCCAGGGCAGCTGCTCATATTTAATGGATCTTCAAAGACACAGTTTTATCCGCAGCAAAGGCATCACCCAATATTTTGCCTCTCAGTAAGCAAGAACCCATGTCTAGATATTAATGGTGTTGACAGAGTATTTCCTATCTATTATTTTATTCTATGTTGTAAGCAGCATGCACACTATTCAACCCAATACAGGAAGACATAAGCCCCCTACCATGCCTGAGAAATTGCACATATATCTCAAGAAGATTGCCACAGACACAAGAGGTTGGTTGAATAATTATGGATGACTGGACCACAAGAAGATTTTTTTTCCCCCATATTTATTCCGTTAGAATAAAACATACATGGTTGGGCGATCAGAGTGTGCCTGTTTAATTATTACAGTGGAATTCAGGTACTGTCAAATTATCTTAAGGGAAATAATATCAATTGGCCAAATTTATTCAACAAAGAAAAATAATATTTACCCAGAGATCTGTTGTCCAAGAGAAACTGGTGGGGTTTGAAGGTGGCCATAGATATGACTGTAGCTTTGTCATGTCTCTGACCACCTTTACTTTCACTTACCTAGCAAAAAAACAGAAATTAACAGAGCAATGACCGAGGGAAAGCACTCAAAGTGCATGACCTTTATGCACTTAAGATCTTCATTCAAAAAAAAAACAAAAAAAAAACCTCACACTGTTCTAGGTCACCGAGCATACGAGTAGTGAAATTTAATTTTTCTGAGATAAAACATTTAGTGTGTCATATTCATATACACAAAGTACTTTTTCAAGTGGGAACTCCTCACTTCAAGTGTCTGGCAGGCCATCATCTTTCATACTGCTTTGACAACTTTAATTATGAGTCACACCATGATTCCCAACAGTACTTTTATGAGACATGAACCTTTTCAGACATTTCGTACCTCTCAGAATCATTGTGCAGTTTGAAGGTTCCAACAGTGAAGACTCATGTTTTTTGTTTTTTTTTTTAACAAAACTAGAATGGATGCATAAAATATAGTCTCATAAAATATCTTTACAATACATGACATCTACCCTCCAAATGCCAAATTCTTGAGGTGAAAATGTTCCTTCTTTGTACTGCACCAGCAACTTTCTGAGGAACCAGTGCATATCACAGTGGTCTTCATCAGCCAAAAAGACAACCACTTTTTCTGTGCTCTAATCTGAGTGGTTACTATGGGTTTCAGAAAGATAATAAATCAAGGCTGCTTGTATTCACTTGGCAGACATTAAGTATTATCTATCAGGTTTTGCTTGGGTTGCCAGACCAAATAAAGGCCAGCAGCAAACACTGCAATCTCCAGCGAAGAGCAATGAGTGGCCATATACAGTAAATAACAAAATGATAAGATGTAACTTCAATTATACTCCCATGGTAAACGGGATTTACGCGTGAGGCCCCTGTAATCAAACAACTATGACTGCTGTAGATGACAAATTTATAATACTGGTTTTAAATGCAGCATCCTAAAAATGGGAAGAAATACAGAAATATAAACTTTCCACAATGGTCTATTGGAGCAACTGCAAACAGCTTGTTTTATACAAGTGCCACAAGAAGGGATGATTTCCAGCTAGAATTTAATCACAAATGTAATTGTAAGATGGTTAATATGTTCATCTGGGAAGGTATTTTTAGTTAAAAGGTCATTTGCCAAACTGCTGTTTTATGGTAATGTTTATGCCATTTTCCTCGTGACATTTTTTGTTAATGCACTAATAGGAAAAAAGTGACACTAATTCTGCAGTCTTAATTAAAATGGACTTCAATAATATGAGTAGCAAAATCTCCAGGGATCCCTTGTGTTATATATTGGTTTTCTGCACTCACTGCAAATGTGTTACACTTATCTCCATGCTCCCTAGGCAAGTCTTGCCTATAATGCATTGAGCTATGCTAAACAGACAAGAGATATTCCCAGTTTAGCATCTGCAGCAGACTACAGACTCCGTACACTGCACAATATATAGATTGGCATGTACCCCATTCAGATGCCTTCTCATCATATATCTATGGCTCGTAGGCTAAACGCATGCAAGCCTCTGTTTAAGGTGGGGAAAAAACTGTTCAGGAGGCAAACACATGACCTGCATATACAGCCATCACCAGATGTAGAATAAACGTGTTCAATTAGCCCTTAATTGTGCTCTAAAAGGAGTGTATGCACACAACTATTGGATCAACGTGAAAAACTCACCTTGATCTAGATGAAATATCCTAATGAAAACAACTGGACAAGGTGATTGTATAAATTAATATTGACAATTGTTTAGGTAGATTAAAATGTCTTCTAAACTTCACATACATGGATCTGCCTGCTAGATATGTCTACACAAGCCAGTCCACATAGAGTCAATAGAAACATTAGCAATGAGCATATACACAAGTAGATCATCATAGCAGATATTTTACTATACCATTTACCATACCAGATATTTTGTATCCAACCAAATACTGGATGCTGGAAGTGCCTGTGTCCCAATAGAAGCTGCGCAAAAATCTATTCATCTGCTAATCAATGCATTGTTCAGGGTACAGAAGACCATGCACTGCATAAAGCCCAAAGTGTGTATAACTGGCTTGTTGATAACTGTTTACATTGATCCAGAATATAAAGATTGCCTCACACCAAACTGCTATTGAACTCAATAACCATTTACAATCTTTGCCATACAAAAGGTAGAAAACCGCCTGTGTTCCAAGTCAATCTAAGTCTGCCGTGTGATCTTCAATTAAAGAGAATTTAGAGTTTCTGCTATTATTTTTAAACAGCCACATTAAAGTAAATATAGTTATTAAGATTGTTAATGTTTCCACTTGCTATTTATTACATATGCAGGCTCTATTTCTTGCTTTGTGGTGCATCACAGTGCATCTGCTTCCACTCACAGTGTAAGGCAATGAGTCCTCCAACACATGGAGGACAATGCACTCTCCAGGAGATATCTGATCTCAACAACTGTTGTGCAGGGAGGAAGAGTGATGTTGTTAGCTAATCTACAGTGCTGCCTCCAAAAGAGGAATTCATAAGAGTTTCATTGATGATGAAACCTCTAGTGTTTTCTATAAACAGAAGGTAATTCTTTTTTAAATTGTTTGCAGCCATATGATGACTTTACAAAAGTAGTGCTACTAGACACTACCTGGAGCTGCTGCACATTTCGATAAAGCTGCCGAAACTGGCACAAATATTTTTTAGTCTGGCGTAGGCAGCAGAAAAGTGTTGTATTATTGTATAAAATATACAGGGGAATTCAATAAAACACAAGCATGATGGCTTTACATACATTATAAAATGGACGCTGTAACTTTGCTATTTTAGTTTCTGATTTTATACAGACATTGCCAATTTGCCCTGCTTTAGTAAAGTAACAGCGTCTCTTTAAGTGGCTCAATGCAGCTCAACCTTACTAGAGTGAAAATGCTGACAGTCAACAAATATATGCAGTTCAGACTGTAAGCTCTTTACCGGTAAAACATTGTACAGTGACTCTAATTTAAAACTGAAATTTCCAACCTCACCAACTAAATGTACGCATCCTCTGCGCAGGATACACCGTATTTAATAAGAGCAAAAAGCACTAGAAACAATCTTCCATAAACCAGTTATTTTCAGTAATGGTCACAAGTTCCTTCAAGTATATAAGCAGCCTGAGAGGGGCCACTAAATTAACAATTAAGGGGCTATGAACCATCCTAAATATGTAACATGAGGTTGTGTGCAGACCGGACATTTGACATGTCAGCTATATTGTGACATATAAAAGACTGACTTTCAAAAACACCATTCCAATGGGGCCGACGAAAAAGCTTTCCAGGGAGTGGAAAACTGCTTTGGTGGATAGCAGGCTCATCTCTCTCTTTACACATCTCCGCAATGGCCTGCGGTATGCTGCAGAGTGTCAGTTCTGGATTCCTGCTTTATTCCTCCCTGGAACTCCTAGATGCAGGGGGAAGTTTAGCAATCTTCTGCTATTTTGACATTGACAGCAACAGATTTACCTAAAATAAAAAGGAAAGACAGTCGGATTAGCAAATCACTTACGCCAGTTCAGTTAAAAAAAAAAAAAAATCAACAACTATTTCAGCAAACCAATAATGTGTTCATACTTCCAAAAGTGTTGTGTGTGCACATTTATTTTAGTTATGCTCTCATACATAGTGTACGTTTTATATGGGCTAATGCACTGCATGCATGAGTACACACATCTCTTTTATAAATCCAGAAGGCATTCATAAGAAGATGCTGTTGTGGTAGTTTCTCTATGTGTGGATAGAAAGCTGTAGGTTGCCATGGTAACGCTGAACCATTCTCCTTCAAATTCGTGCAGTGGATAGCATGCAGACAAAAACAGTAAAGTTTATATCAAGGAAGACATTTTTGAAGATGTAATATTGCAGAAAGGATAATTTTGAAGTGGGTTGGTATAATAATTGGTTCATAGACTCCTCCAATTGCCTATTATACAATATATCTTATGTTCCCCACCCAGGAACACGCATCCATTCAACTGAGCGGTGACTTACAAAACCTACACAAAAGGGAAACACCACAATGTCCCTCAAACAACTGCCAATTAAATCTCTGCTTCGACTAAGTGCACTTTTTGCAGAAAGAAGCTCAGATGAGAACAGACGCTTTCTTTTTCTCCAGATTTGTTACCCAGCCTTGTAGTTCGCTATTGCACAACAAAAGTTCTAATAAATACATTTCAAACATTGCATTAAATTATATTAGGGGTTTGTGACAGAAGACAGTATAACCTCTTTATTATCACAAGGGGATGCAACACTGAACTTGCTCAGCAAAGTTCACATATCCTTTATATACTGTACCTGCTCCATTGAAGGACAAGCAATGATCTGTAAATCCTCACTACTGAATTCTTCTTTTAATAACATGTGGATCTTCTGGAAGACTTGCTGAATGTTACTCTGTAATACATGGAGATGAAATTCCACGTTTCAACAGGGAGGCCAAAAAATTGCAATTTACTGGTATTTACTATTGTGTCTGTGACACACATTTTCACTTGCCCAGGTTGCTGTATAGCTAGTAGTAGTTAGTCACATTTAAATGGACTTGTTTAGTTATGCTGATTTCCCCATTCATCTGAATGGCTTTCCCAGATGAACTGGGATGCCCAGAGGTGTGTGCTTAAAACTGATGGCGTGTATACCCAAACAGCCCAGATGCATGTGACCAACTACTACAAGTTGTATTCTGTAAACAAAAGTATTCATACCTCTTGACATGTTCCACATTTTGTCATGTTGCAACCAAAAAAATACATGTATTTTATTGGGATTTTATGTGATAAGACCAATACAAACTGGCACATAATTGTGAAGTGGAAGAAAAATGATAAAATGGTTTTCAAAATCTTTTTACAAATAAATATCTGAAAAGTGTGCCGTGCATTTCTATTCAGCCCCCCCCCCCCCCCCCCCCGAGCAATTACAGCTGCAAGTCTTTATGGGGATGTCTCTACCATCTTTGCACATCTAAAGAGTGAAATGTTTGCCCATTCTTCTTTCCAAAATAGGTCAAGCTTTGTCAGATTGGATGGAGAGCGTCTGTGAACAGCAATTTTCAAGTCTTGCCACAGATTCTCAATTGGATTTAGGTCTGGACTTTTACTGGGCCATTCTAATACATGAATATGCTTTGATCTAAACCATTCCACTGTAGCTCTGGCTGTATGTTTAGGGTCGTTATCCTGCTGGAAGGTGAACCTTCACCCCAGTCTCAAGTCTTTTGTAGATTCAAACAGGTTTTCTTTTAAGATTGCTCTGTATTTCGCTCCATCCATCTTCCCATCAACTCTGACAAGCTTCCCTGTCTCTGCTGAATAAAAGCATCCTCACAACATGATGCTGCCACCACCATGTTTCACGGTGGGGACAGTGGTGGAAAACTAACATTGCACATCACCCTGAATACACACATAGCATTTTGCTTTTAGGTCAAAAAGCAAAATTTTGGTCTCCTCTGACCAGAGCACCTTCTTCCACAAGTTTGCTGTGTCCCCCACATGCCTTCTAGTAAACTGCAAATGGGACTTCTTATGGCTTTCTTTCAACAAATGCTTTCTTCTTGCCACTCTTCCATAAAGGCCAGATTTGTGGACTGCATGACTAATAGTTGTCCTGTGGATAGATTCTCCCACCTGAGCTGTGGATCTCTGCAGCTCCTCAAGAGTTACCGTGGGCCTCTTGGCTTCTTCTCTGTTTAATGCTCTCCTTGCTTTGCCTGTCAGTTTAAGTGGATGGACATGTCTAGGTAGGTTTGCAGTTTTGCCATACTCTTTCCATTTTCGGATGATGGATTGAACAGTGCTCCATGAGATGTCCAAAGCTTGGGATATTTTTTTTATAACCCAACACTGCTATAAATGTCTCCACAACTTTATCCCTGACCTGTCTGGTGTGTTTTTTGGCCTTCATGATGCTGTTTGTGCACTAATGTTCTCTAACAAAACTCTGAGAGCTTCACAGAACAGATGTATTTATACTGAGATTAAATTGCACACAGGTGGACACTATTTACTAATTAGGTGACTGCTGAAGTCAACTGGCTCCACTAGATTGTAGTTAGGGGTATCAGAGTAAAGGGGGCCACACTTTTCAGATATTTGTAAAAAAAAAAAAAATGTAAATCCATTTATCATTTTCCTTCCACTTCACAATTTGGTGCCATTTTGTATTGGTCTATCACATAAAATACCAATAAAATACATTTACATTTTTGGTTGTAACATGACAAAATGTTGAAATATTCAAGGGGTATGAATACTTTTTCAGGGCATTGTACATAGGGGCTGACCTTGCTGAAGTTATTTCACCAATTTAGATTAAACTATAGTTAAAAAAATGAATTCTACTGGTACTTAAAACAGAGAAAAAAAAAATAATAACAACAGGTTAAAAAAAAGCCTACCATGGAACAAGTATTGAAATTCTAACACAAAACAAGTGATTGGCGTGTCTCCTCTGTGGTAATTTTATATATTTTTTGCAACCTATAGGGAAAAATGATGAAACAATGTTGCTAACCTGCACTAAAGTGACAAATGAAATATGCTTGGTTGCTTGTGCGACACCCCCCCCCCCTTTTTTTTTTAAACAGTTTCTCAGTACTAATTATCATCTTGGGAAAGGATGTTCAATAACTTACCCAATGCACTATGCATTCTAACAAGTAGCTACACATTTTATACATTTTAAAGCATAAACTCAATGATTACGAATACTGAAAAGATGTCTTGTACTTGATACTGTAAATACAGAGACAATGCAAACATTTGTATAAATTATTATGCTTCTCTATGTCTGGATCTACACCTACACTAAACCATACAACTCAATGTATATATTCTGTATGCATAACTGTCTATGCTTATCATTTGATGAGGAAGGAAAGGCTGTTAAGTAAATAAATAGGAAATGTTCATTCACAGAACACAGTACTACCTGCTACAAGCATTGACTCACCCGAACAGGCTTGAAAAGAATGAATTCTGTGTCTTTGTTTGCTAAATACAATGACATGCTCCTCAGAGTCCCCGGCAGTTTAGTTTTTATGGTTTTGTAGGTAGAAGACACCAAGTCATTTATCTTTACTGTAAAACAAGCATATATTCAACAATATACAGTATAACAGGAAAAAAAGCATAAAACATTTATAAATGAGAACGAGTTCTGCACAAGAAAAAAAATCTAGAAGAAATTTGTGTGGGCAATCCTGTACCAAGAGGCAGCGGGATTTTGACGAAGCACCAGCCGTGGTGGTTTATGGATCATCTCTATTAGATAGAGGTGTAAGGTTGCTTAAAATAACACTGTAGAGAGCCAGGAACTTAGGAGCTTTTTGGATTTCTGGTGGGATTAATGCATATTTTGTGGACTTCTCAAACAGATATAACAAAAATCATTCAATGGTATATATAAAGTGGTTGTAAAGGCAAAAGGCTTTTTGCCTTAATACATTATCTGCATTAAGGTAAAACTCTTCCAATAACAGCGCCCCTTTAGCCTACCCTTAAACACTTACCCAAGTCCTGTATCAATCCAACGCTTTGACTGGCTGCAATTCATCTTTCCCCTCTGTGCTCACAAGCTTGGCTGAAAGCAGCCAGTCATTAGCTTCTGCTGCTGTCAGTCAAATCTCATGAAGGCATGGGGTGCGGGGCTGAGCTGCACTCTGTGTGCATCTATGGACGTACACAGCCCGAGTGCATCTATGGACGTACACAACCAGAGTGCCTCCATAGCAAACCCCAGCTATGGGGACACTCAAAAAAAGAGGAGCCAAGAGCGCCAGCAGGAGATCCCAGAGGAGGAGGTATAACAGGTTTCTTATTAAAAAAAAGAAAAAAAAAAAAAAAAAAAAAACACCTTTACAACCGCTTTAACTAACAAAAAGGGAGTACAAAAGAGACGTTCACTTAAGGGATTTACAAACAGCTGGCCATACACACAGAGATTTATTACATTCAGCCTACAGACTGAATTAAAGAAATTAAACAGATTCCTCCATATGCACTAAATAGTGTGGATGGATGAATCTCTCACTGCAGCTCTTGTATTCTGACAGATGGTACCTTTGGCTTTCAGAGTACCCAAACAGTGCTTGCATTTGATTGAATGTAAGCACTGTTCAGCTGGCAGATTTCCACCTGGCTCCATCAATTTTTTAATGGAACAAAGTCAAAAGGAATGGTGCAGCAAGGCCACCCACTGATCATATTACTGGCATTTCATTAGAAACCTGCTGAAACTGTATTGTCAGCTTTAACGGATTCTCTCCTGGTACTAGGCTTTCAAAATAAAATCAGTGTGTTCAACTTCTCAGTGCTCAGATAAACAAGGCTTACATTCACTGTCTTTTCTAGCAGTTTTGCACTGGGCATAGCATGACTAGAAAAAGAAAAAGAAAAAGAAAAAAAAAAAAAAAAAGGACTGAATGACTGGCAGAAAATGGACAATCCTTTTTTTACCCAGTTCCCACTATCTGCAAAAAGCAGATTGCCATAGTTAGGTTTTCATTTCGTTTTTCTTTCAGTTTTAAAACACAATTGTGCCCAATAAGTGAATGTTCTCAATTATCCAGGTCATGGTAGAGCTACTGGCAGTTCCTCACATTTAACTGGACTTGTTCTGTATTATTTAGGACATAGCTGTGCAAGCTGCAAGCGGATTGGATTAATGTGCAAGGGTGTGGAAATTTTTTTGAAAAACTACTTGTCCAGGGACTAAATCGGGGCCCCAATCTACTTGTCCCTCATGACAATCCACTTGTCAAGATATACGTGTAATATTTTTAACATTGTGCCGTTTATCTCCTCCTCCCCCCCACCTCTCTCCAGCAACGCAACTGGGGACTAGCAGGGAGGGGTGGAGACCTTGCAGTGTGATGAACAATGATTGGCTGCTAGTCAGGAAAGGGTGGGCTTATACTTTACCCCTTTCGCTGCCAGAGCCGTTTTTGCATTTTTTGCACACGTTTAAAAAATCATTTTAGGCCTGAAGATTACATAAAACCGCCAAACATTATATATTTTTGGAAAGCAGAGACCCTAGAGAATAAAATAGTGGTAGTTCCAATTTTGATTGTGATTTTACCGCACAATTTTAGTAAAAAATACAAGTAAGTTAATTTTAGAGCACAAAAAAAAAGCAATAAATTACCCTATTTTTTTATAAATATAAAAGATAAGGTTGCAGCGAGTAAATAGATATCCAACTTGTCAAACCGTAAATTTGTGCACACTTGTGAAATGGCAACGAACTTCAGTACCCTATATTTCCTATAGGGCAACACTTTTAAAGCTCCTTATAGGTCACCAGTTTAATGTTACGGAGGAGGTCTGGTGCTAGAATTATTGCTCTCATGCGTAGGCGCCCCAGCGTGTGCTTTTACGTTTGTATGTGCCTATATGTGGGGGCCTTAAAAAAAAATTTGGGGGGGGGATGGTATGTGCTTGGGTGTAACTTTCATTTTTTACAATTACAAAAAAAACAAGTTTTTTTTTTACTACTTTTTTTTCCCCCCCAATCACATAGGGGACAAAGTGTAGGATATGTATTTTAGATATTCCTGGCTTAAAATGTTGCTTTATGTTGTATTATACTGTATGCTCATAACGTTCAAATAGTTATATGAAAATGCTAAAATAATATTTGCAATATTTAAATAGTTATTAATACAAAACATACAGTGGAAGCAAATATCACAAACCTGGTTGAGCCCACGGTTGATGTGAAAGACTATACTTTGGACCACCCTGGTTAACCATTGTTTTCAATGCAGTTACCTAAAAGAGGTCTGTAGTTAGCAAACATCTCAGAGGACATAAAATTACAAAGGTAGATGATCTGCCACAGTTGAACAGAAAATACTACTGAAATTTTAATGCAAGATTTTACTGAACAACATGAAATAAATCTTTAATTTAACATTTGAAGACAAATATATGCATAATTCTGCCAGCCAGCGAGTGGGCTATCAAAAATCATAAGGCAATCTGCTGCCCCCCAGTGTGAGATGCAGACACTTACAACAGTTATAACTTCAGTCTAAACATTCTAAATCTACATTAATCTTAAAATGAAGCTTGATCTCTTTTGCCAATCAGCTCAAAAAAAAAAAAATTTAACAGTACTGTACATGCAGGAAAAAAGTTGTGTACTAACCACTTATGAAGTTCATGCTTTCTAACTGCTGATTCACACATGTGTGGTGCGGATTGAAGCACAGGCTTCACAGCTGATTGATACAGTAGTTGTTCAGCGGAGCAGGTCAGGGTTACATCAGTTTCAAGACAGGTTTAGGCTAGGTTCCCACCTATGCAGTTTGCAATCCGTTTCTGCAGTGCTTTTTGCCACATTATTGATTCCTTTTTTTTTTTTTGTTGCTAGGCAGATTAAAATGCATCAAAACTGTGACAAAAACGCAGTACATGCTTTTCTGCAACATTTCCATTGAAGTCTATATAACCAAAAATGCAACTTTTAGCGTTTAAAAAAGTCCCTGACCCTTTCCAAAAAACGCACCGGGTGAAAACGTGGAGATGTGAACCTGTCCCATAGGAAATCACGTTAAATAGACTGTAGTGCATTTCTGGAAAATGCTTAGGTGTGAACCTAGAGCTAGATCAGGTTCAGGTTCGGATTTTATCTTGTTCACAACTTATGACGTGAGGTTTAGAAATGGTTCCCATATAATAAGTCAATAGCCTGTAATCTTCAGCTGAACCAGACCACACTGCTCAGAAATCAGTCAGGACTTTTTCAATCCTCACCGAATTCACAATGCCAGTGCACCAGGACATATGTGAACAGGCACCATAAGAAGCAATGTAATTTCACTTGTCATGACGATTGGATGGGGCTCAAACTGTGTGTACAGTGCATCCAGAAAGTATTCACAGCACTTAACTTTTGCCACATTTTGTTGTTACAGTCTTATTCCAAAATGGATTAAATTAATTTTTTTCCTCAACATTCCACAAACAATACCGCATAATGACAACGTGAAAAGTTTGTTTTGAAATATTTTCAATTTATTAATAATAAAAACCGGAAAAAAAAAAAAAAGCACATGTACATAAGTATTCACAGCGTTTGCTGTTGCCAGACTTATCCACTTTACTAACCGTTCTGTATCTGCCACCCCTCTCTGCCAATCCCTCCACTGGCTTCCCATTGCCCAACGGATAAAATTCAAAACATTAACAATAACGTATAAAGCCATTTATAACTCTGCCCCAAATTACATCACCGATCTTGTCTCTAAATATCACCCAAACCATACTCTCCGCTCCTCACAAGACCTCCTACTCTCTAGCTCCCTTGTCTCCTCCTCCCATGCTTGTCTCCAGGACTTCTCCAGAGCTTCCCCCATCCTCTGGAACTCTCTACCCCAAGTTATCAGACCATCGCCTGCTCTGCTCACTTTTAGGCGATCTCTGAAAACCTCTCTCTTCAGGGAAGCCTATCCGGCCCTCATCTAATAATGGAATCTTCTACTCTTCCAACCAGTCCATCTCCCACAGTTACTACCTTTTGTACCACTAGCCCCTCCCTCCTAGATTGTAAGCTCCAAGGAGCAGGGCCCTCCTATCCCTCTGGTATTGAACTGTATTGTTGCTGTATTGTCTCCTGTTATATTGTAAAGCACTGAGCAAACTGTTGGCGCTATATAAATCCTGTATAATAATAATAATGTTTGCCATGACACTCAAAATTGAGCTCTGGTGCATCCTGTTCCCACTGATCATCCTTGAGGTTTCCACACCTTGGAGTCTGTTGGACATTCAGTTGATTGGACAAGATTAGGAAAGGCATAAACCTATATATAAGGTCCCACAGTTAACCATGCATGTCAGAGCACAAACCAAGCCATGAAGTCCAAGGAATTGTCCGTAGACCTCCGAGACAGAATTGTATCAAGGCACAGATCTGGGGAAGGGTACAGAAAAAATTCTGCAGCATTGAAGGTCACAATGAGCACAGTGGCCTCCATTATCCGTAAATGGAAGAAGTTTGGAACCACCAGGAATCTTCCTAGAGTGGGCCACTCAGCCAAAATGAGCGATCGAGGGAGAAGGGAATTAGCCATGAAGGTAACCAAGCACCCGATGGTCACTCTGAAAGAGCTACAGCATTTCTCTGTGGAGAGAGGAAAACCTTCCAGAAGAACAACCATCTCTGCAGCACTCCACCAATTGGGCCTGTATGGCAGCGTGGCCAGACGGAAGCCACTCCTCAGTAAAAGACAAATGGCAGCCCGCCTGGAGTTTGCCAAAAGGCACCTGAGGCACTCTCGGATGATGAGAAACTCTCTGGTCTGATGAAACAAAGATTGATCTCTTTGGCCTGAATGCCAAGCACCATGTCTGGAGGAAACCAGGTACCGCTCACCACCTGGCCAATACCATCCCTACAGTGAAGCATGGTGGTGGCAGCATCATGCTGCGGGGATGTTTATCAATGGCAGGAACTGTGAGACTAGTCAGGATCAAAGGAAAGATGAATGCAGCAATGTGCAGAGACATTCTTGATGAAAACCTGTTTCAGAGCGCTCTGGACCTTAGACTGGGGCGACAGTTCATCTTTCAACAGGACAACAACCCTAAGCACACAGCCCACATAACAAAGGAGTGGCTATGGGCCAACTCTGTGAATGTCCTGGAGTGGCCCAGCCAGAGCCCAGGACTTGAACCAGATTGAACATCTCTGGAGAGATCTGAAAATGGCTGTGCACCGACGCTCCTCATCCAACCTGATGGAGCTTGAGAGGTACTGCAAAGAAGAATGGGAGAAATTGCCCAAAAATAGATGTGCCAAGCTTGTAGAATCATACTCAAAATGACTTGAGGCTGTAATTCCTGCTAAAGGTGCTCCAACAAAGTATTGAGCAAAGCCTGTGAATACTTATGTATGTTTTTTTTTTTTAATTTTTAATAAATTGCAAAGATTTCAAAACAAACTTCTTTCACGTTGTCATTATGGGGTATTGTTTGTAGAATGTTGAGGAAAAGAATGAATTTAATCCATTTTGTAACATAACAAAATGTGGCAAAAGTTAAGCGCTGTGAATACTTTCTGGATGCACTGTATATATAAAAACGGCACTAAATGAGATAATATATCCTGGATCTCATCTTATCTGGGAAGAATAGAGCAGTAGAAAGAAAACAAAAAAAATCTACTGTAGATCAAGGTTTTCTATCCTTGATCAACTGTGTAACTTGTGATATACCATAACAAGACACTGAAGGTTTCAAGCACCACTACTACTGTTAACCATATGTAGGATCTGACTATATCGCTTTTTTTTGTAATGGATACAATGCACAGAACACAGAGTTTACCATACAGCAACCTCTTTCTGCATTCCCCAAGGTCCTCATGTGCACCCCCTACTTTCAATGTCGTCCTACCAAAGTCTGTGTCAATGCATCCAAGGAAAGCAACATCCTGCCGCATCGATGGCACTTTGTGTCTAATATGTACAACATATGGACAAAAGTTTGCAAATACCTGACCTTCTTAACATAATTGGCCAAAATCATGTGGCCAACCCTTCAAATAATTAAGTTGAGATGTCTCCAGTGAAGGGTGTTAATTGTGCAGCAAGCAGTGCAAAGCCATTTTAGGCAACTGTGCATTCTAAACTAGCAACATTTTAGGGAAGGTCCTTTTCTGTTCCAGCATGGCTGTGTCCCTGTGCACAAAATCAGGTTCATAGAGATATCTGATGAGCTTGCTATAAAGGAATTCAAGCATCGTGCATAGAACCCTGACTTTAACCATACTGGACACTTTTGGGATGAATGGGAACACTATTAAAAGTTAGTATTTCTTACTCCACATCAATACCTGACATAACAAATGCTCTTTAAGCTGATGGGGCACAAATTCCCACAGAAACACTCCAACATTTAGTGGAAAGGCTTTGTAGAAAAAGTGGAGGCTGTGAAAGCTGCATATAGGGGTGGGGATGGAACTCTATATTAATGGCCATGGTTGTGGAATGGGATGTTCAACTAGTTCATATAGGTGTGCTGGTCAAGTGTCACCAAATGTTTGCTCATTCTATACTACTACATAAAATGGCAAAGTCCCCAGAATGGCAATATCACTCATGTATAGTAAAATAGTTAAAGTTTCATTAAAAGCAGAACCGTTTTGGTTCAGGAGTTCAGTGGAGAGAGTTTAGAACTCTTGTCAAGTTTTTATTGCTGTTGGTGCCCCCATTAGGGATATTCACTCTCTCTATTTGTCCTGTTTACAAAAGTGAAAGTAAAAGAAAACCCCAAATTTAGGGCTGACATCAGTACAGTTATAGAGGGGAAATCTTCCAATGGGGACAGTAGATCTGGTGACATCCCAGGATTCCCTCACTTTGGAAGGATTTCCTCTTACTTCCTATTTTGGCTATGTGACAGGAAGTGAAGGAAAATTTCTCCTATAGGACACAGATAACAAAAAAAACCACAGGGGTTATAATCCACCTTATTCTATTCAAAGTGAAGAAAAAAAAAAGTTTTGCCTTTAGTGATACATTAAATCATGATGCTGCCTGTGTTATTTGCCACCAGAGAAAGCACATCCTCCCAGAAGGATATCCTGCATGCAAAGTCTAAGCCTTGTCATTGAAACTTAAATGTAGGTAATAATTTCTGATAATCCTATAAAGCAATGTTTCAATTCAGTGCTACTGATATAATCATAGTTTTCTACTAATAAATGTCATCTTGTCCCTATAAAAGTAATGGGCTAAATGCACTGTGCTTTCATTGTGCCACTAGTTATACTCTGCTCAACAAGAAAACTCCTATAATTTCTAAACTGAACCAGCCAAAATCACAGTTTGAATCTTACTGATTGCAAAGGACAATGGAATTTGTCATTGAAAGTAATGCTTTGAAATTAATGGAAAGGAATTAGTTTTTTTTCACCGTTTTACTGTCCATAAAATCTCTTTTTATAACACTAAGCAGTAGAGATTAAGGGTCTGGTGTGTCTGAGTAGCAGAAAAGCTTTCCAGAGGCCCTCCTGCTGATCACACTAGAGTTCTGTAAAAAGCCACATTTTTTTTTAAGTTTCAGCTGTCTTTTTTTCGCCCGGAAATTAAAAGGTATTTTTAGCATGGTAACCAGTCCATTAATCTCCGTAGAAGCTGCTCCAGCTGTCTAATGGAAGTGGCGATGCAGGAGACCATCCTCTGTTTGCAGAGACAGAGAAAGAGAGACAATTGAATGCAGCACCAGTATATCTGAAGTCCTTAAGAGATAAGATTTAGGGGTCTATTATAAAAGTTTTCACCCAAGATTCACACTTTTTTTTTCTAATTGGATTCAGCTGAAAAAATATGTGAATTCTGGTTGAAAGTTGTTAATTTTGTTTTGAAAACACTTATAGATAGAGCCCCAAATGTTTATTTTAACCACTTTGCACCCAAGGGTAAAACAAATCTTAACGCCTAAACATAATTTTGCAACTTTGACGTGTTACCAAACCCATACATCATCACAACTACTTTCTGCATCCAGGTGTATTATACCTTGCTTTTTTCCGGACAAAATTGGGCTTTCATTTGGTGGTAAATGATAATGGATATATCCTGTTTTTTTATCATTTTTGTTTTACTAAATTTAGCTGTATATTGCTTGCTACTATCATAACCTACCACCAAAGAACAACCTAAAATAATTTCTCCTGCCGATCACAGCAATACCATATATGTGTATGTTAGTTGTTTGTACCTGTAGTATGGCCCAGAAACAACAGTGCTCATTTTGTTTATTTTATCCTGCCACTAACTGACACTGATACTAATTTAAAGATTGAAAAAAAAAAAAAAATGATCCTGACCTTGACCCAAACCCTAACCCTGGCACTGACCTAGATCAAACCTTAATCTAGGTATTTTTTTAAAAACATATATTTTATTTTTTTAATTATTATTTTTATTTATTTTACAAACACTTTTTTTTCTCTCTGAAAACACAGAGAAATACAATGTACACTATAATGCCAAATCTATTGGGACGCCTACCTTTACACACACATGAACTTTAATGGCATCCCAGTCTTAGTCCGTAGGGTTCAATATTGAGTTGGCCCGCCCTTGCAGCTATAACAGCTTCAACTCTTCTGAGAAGGATGTCCACAAGGTTTAGGAATGTGTCTATGGGAATGTTTGACCATTCTTCCAGAAGTGCATTTGTGAGGTCCGGCACTGATGTCGGACAAGAAGGCCTGGCTCACAGTGTCCGCTCTAATTCATCCCAAAAGGTGTTCTATTGGGTTGAGGCCAGTCAAGTTCCTCCACCCCAAACTCGATCACCCATGTCTTTTTTGAACTTGCTTTCTGCACTGGTACGCAGTCATGTTGGAACAGGAAGGTGCCATCCCCCAAACTGTTCCCACAAATTGGGAACATAAAAGTTGTCCAAAATGTCTTGGTATGCTAACATTTTAAGAGTTCTCTTCACTGGAACTAAGGAGCCAAGCCCAACCCCTGAAAAACAACCCAGCACCATAATCCCCCTTCACCAAACTTTACACAATGCAGTCAGGCAAGCACAGTTCTCCTGGCAACTGCCAAACCCAGACACGTCCACGGAATCTCACACAGAGAGGTGTGATTTGTCACTCCAGACACGTCCACGGAATCTCACACAGAGAGGTGTGATTTGTCACTCCAGGAGTACATGTCTTTCCACTGCTCTGGAGTCCAGTGGTAGCAAGCTTTGCATTGTACTTGGTGATGTAAGGCTCGAATGCAGCTGCTAGGCCATGGAAACCCATTCCATGAAGCTCTCTATGCACTGTTGTGCTAAGCTGAAGGCCACACAAATTTTGGAGGTCTTTAGCTATTGACTCTGCAGACAGTTGGCGACTTTTGGGCACTGTGTGCTTCAGCATGCGCTGACCCCGCTTAGCCATGAAGTGGTAGGCCACGTAAAATGACAGAGTTTGCGGTTAATCCCAGTTGCTTCCACTTTGCTATAATACCACTAACATTGGAGCGTGGAATATTTAGTAGCAGGGAAATTTCCTGGATGGACTTATTGCACAGATGGCAACCTATCGTGGTACCACGCTTGAATTCACTGAGCTCCTGAGAGCGACCCATTCTTTTACAAATGTTTGTAGAAGCAGTCTGCATGCCTAGGTGCTCGATTTTATACACCTGTGGACATGGAGGTGATTACAACACCTGAATCCAATAATTTGGAGGGGTGTCCCAATACTTTTGGCAATATTGTTTCTCTCTCTCCTCTATTCAGAGAGAGAAAACACGGGGGTGGGCTTCACATTGACTGATCACTGTGATAGCCTATCAGAGGCTATCGCAGTGATCAGGTGACCAAAAAATCAGGAGTTACGGGTCCCGATTGTTAGAACGGGACCCAGGGCTTTCAGTGAGATCTTGGTCTCTGTGCTGGTAGTGCACCGCACGGCACATACGCAAATTAACGGCCCCACAGAAAAATGCCCAGTCCACTGGGGCCTCATATATGTGTATATCGGCGTAAAGGGGTTAAAATGTGATGGCAAGTTTTAACTACACCCCATTGATGAAATCAGTACACAAATATTTATCTGATTGCCTGTCTCCTATGTGGAGATTTCAATTTATAAGTATTTTTGAATAAAAAAAAAAAAAAAAAAAAAATTCTATCCTACTGGTGTGGTCCATTTCATTTATTTTTATTTAAAAGGAAAAACATGTACTGAGGGAAATACAGAAGCTGGTAATGTGGACCTCTATGATCAATAACAGCTGCCTGGCTTGCACGAATGTCTTATTACATGAGATAAATGCTCCTATGTGCCCTGTTATAACTTAGGTCCCTTTCACACTCTCGCACCATTTGTCTGTTCTTCGTCCATCCATTGATGGATAAAAAACAAACATCAATGCTTCTCTATGTAAACGGATGATCTGTTTACATCACTTTGTCAACATCCATTTTTTTTTTTTGAACGGACTAAAGCCATATTTTTGGTCTGTCAAAACGGAATGGACAAAAAATGGATGTACACAAACAGTCCAATTTTTCAATGCTAGCAGATGTAAAAACTGATGTAAAATTTAATCCATTTTTTCTTTGATAAAACATGACTGAACAGTCTGCAAGTGTGAAAGGGGCCTTAGCAGGATAGGACCCCCTAAAGACCAAAAGGGTCCCTCATTTCTATCCAAGCTTAAAGTGATTAAGCATACAGAATGCCAATTTTACTAAAGGGCTAGCTTTTTGTGTATACTGTGATAAATGTCCTTAAGGCCCCATTCATATGGGGCGTGTTGCGCTGATGAATGAGCTGCTGCTGTGGCTGGACAGTGCACCTAACTATACTATTTAGGTTAGTACACATTCAGGGATGAATGCCCCAGAACACAGACTGCTTGCGTTCCAGGTATTAGTCCATGGGCGCATACTGCCCTAGGTGCACTATTCAGCCGCAGCAGCTTTCAGCCTCTTATAGAGTTTGACAGGCTGCTGGAAGCGGGGCTACATGTTACATCTGTGCCCTCCGCTCTCATCGAAATGCCAGAGCCTCTAGCGCCGAGTGGCCCATAAAAAACAATATAACCTAATGTATACAACAAAGAAAAGAAAGTTTTCAAATTGTAATCTAAGCTTACAGATGCACAACTAAAGCAAAATATAAAATGTACCTTTGCCATAAAATCTTCTAATGGTTCAACAAAGATCTTACTCTGCTGCTGAATAAACTGCTCACAAGCTGCCTTGAGGTGTCTGTCAACATCTTTCTTTGAGTCAATGTAATGTTCCTTTATTTCTGGTGTTCCCTATAAAAAGGAAAGAATGCATTGTTTTGCTACAAAAAAATCCAGTAAATAACCTGAAATATTGCAACAATCAAAGCAAATCCCAACTACCTGGAGGAGGAACTCAAGTATGGCATTGTTGCTGTTGAGCCTGAAGAATCGTGGAACTGTCTTTGGGTGTAGAATTTTAAAGGCGGCATCTAGAAAGCATAGAATAGATACGCAGCTGTAAACCACACAATTTCCTTGCTTTTGTAGAAAATCTTGTCAGACAACCTGCACCCACTAGAGCCAACATATTTTAAGTGAGGTACTAATGAAGTGTATGTGAACAAAAATAAAATGAAAAACAAAAAATAAAATATACTGAGAGTTGCTTTCCAATACATGCACACGTGTCCACATTTCATCACCTGATAATCCTGCTATAAATGCAGTCTGCCTCTTACAGACAATACAGCCCTTTTGGAATTCCACAAACCCCATTATACTTGGATACCCTAATGCTAATAATTACACCAGGCTCCGCAGTGGATTGCCTTTCAGAGAGTGGTAGAGCAGTAGTTGCCAGGCAATACTATTTCCTTCTGAATGCCATTTTCTTTTATACAGCTAAATGTGGATTTTGTATGTCCCAGGCTGCAAGACCGGGCTGCAATCGCAAGCTAAGCGTTTGGCTCACATTTGCAACATGGCCCCATTTACTTGAGTACAATCCTGAGGGTCTGCATTCTATGTTTTAGGTGGGCGGTTTGGGGTACACAACCTTCTATTTTTACCAACCCCTGGATGCACGTGTGAACAAGGCCTAATACAGGTTTTATAATTTCAGAGAAGGAAAAAGTAAAAAAAATCCTTTCCACTAGATAATAATGGCTGACAGTGCCACGAACAGCATAGATGAAATGGTGGATACTCAAATCTAGACCTCACCTCTGAACTTGGTCTGACTCGTCCTCACTGAAAGTAGAACATTCAATCCGCTGTTCTCCCAAACTCTGGAACATGCTGTGGGACTGAAGTCCAAGCCACATTTTTAAATGGGTACTTACCTTTTCTGCTCGCTTTTTAGTGACATATTGGTTGACACAGAAATGTGCTCAAAGGCAATAAATGGGAGACATTTCTTTTGTCAATCAAGTAAAAAAAACACCAAAAAGGACATATTTGCCCTAAGACCCCAACACTGGAAGAAATGCATCACTATTAAGGTTTTGGTGATGTTCAAATGCAATCAGTTACTGCTCTAGTTACAGCAGAAGTGTTCAGAAAGTATTAATAAGCTAAAGGGAATATTTATAAAACAGTCAATATGACATTCACTGCAGGTGAATCTGTCCCATATTTAAAAACACATGCCAACACACCAGGAAGACACATCTACAATGAATATTTAAAGACTGTCACATTTACTGCTTTATAAATACATACTTCATGAAAGAAAGTTTTGAAGACATGCCATGCAATAAATGAGTTCCTCTCTATATAACAAAATTAACCCTATATAGAAAAAGTGACTGAAATGGTTTGAAGATCCCAGACAGCTTCTATGGCAAGTGATGCCGATCGGTTGTTAAGCAGTTTTTTTTGTTAAAGATTCTCAGTCATGTGACCTAAAGTAAACACTATCTCAAACAATAAAAGCTCATTAGGGTTGATTACGAAAAAGAAGCCATTCCCAAGCAAAACATGATTATTCAGTTATATCAGCATATCACAA
Organism: Staurois parvus; assembly: GCF_062004578.1. Taxonomy (NCBI): domain Eukaryota; kingdom Metazoa; phylum Chordata; class Amphibia; order Anura; family Ranidae; genus Staurois; species Staurois parvus. Next base: position 1,595,723 of record NW_028317813.1, on the reverse strand, counting down.
ATGAATGGTCTTTGAATCCTATTAGATGAGACTGTTAAAGAAAAAAAAAAATGCATTCCAGGGGCATCATACTCGGCTACTCTGAAGGAGATGAACTGAGCATGCAGTCACATGCAGAACTATCACTCTTTACCGAACAAGGTAGAAGATCTAATAAGAGGCGAATAAAGCAGATCCATTAATCACCATTAATCAAAAAGGCAAGGGTAAGGGTGGGCCCCCTAACCATTTTAATGTTTTGTGAAAAAAAATGTTCATCTAAATATAAAAACTTATCAGAGTGTGCTAACCAGGGGCGGACTGACCATTTGGAAACTCGGGCACTGCCCGAGGGCCCGGGGTCAGTAGGGGGCCCCATGAGATGCCCCTGGTACCTTTTTCATAGGCTTTTTTGAGTTTGGGCAAGGACACAGGGGCCCCATGATCCCCTATTGCTCGGGGACCCCATGAGTTGTCAGTCCACCCCTGGTGCTAACACATTCCATGCAGTCTTTTTTTCTTTATGTAAAACATAAATGTACATCACAGAAAAGGTCATGGCAGCTTTGCCTACCTTTGTGACATGATGGATCTCAGAGCAGTTTTTAACTATAGCAAGAAATATGTTTTTAACTGAAAAATGTGTTATTTGGTAATGCTGACATCTTTTTTAATTGATGTGACATGATTTTATTTATTTAAGATTGGTCCATTTTAAGACATTATTCACAGCATAGCATTTTGTAGCTCAAAGCTCCAAAACACCCAACATCCAAAATCTTATGTAGATTAATGGTGGCTATTCACATGATCATTCAGATGCCTGTAGCTCAATGCCTCACACTCCAAAAGCTGCATGAGCTATTTTTGAGGCAGATCTAGCCACAGACTTCCATAAACTTCAGTGGGAATCCCTGTAAACATCTGAATAGAGTGTTTTTTAGCATTTTCTTCAGGCGTATTTCAGTCATGGTTGACCACCTGAAAATGCTAGTTAGGCTTTAACACTTAAAATAACCCTCAAATGACATCATAGATCCTTTTTATTCTGGTGGTGGGCAGACCGTAAATGCTTCAGAGATTATGGGGTGCCGAGTTCAGAATAGGGGGCAGAGATGACTTCCTGGACCCATAGGAAGTGTGTTATAAACCAGAGCTGCTGTGTTTTCTTTTCCGGAATAGGTAGAACTGGGCTTTGTAGGTTTTAGCAGTTAATATAACTTCACATGAAGGGCTTGGCACACATACAAACACACACTGTATCTCAAAAGTAATGTTGTAAAACACCTCACTGCTTTTTTTTCCCCATTAAGTAGCATGTTTCAGTAGATTAGTAGCACAGCCAAGCACACAAGCAGTCATGGTACACAGACACATCATGCAAAGAATTGCAGGTGAACATGAAGTAAAACGAATGAAGACCTGTGATGAGTGATCAGAGTAGGCTCAGTATCTGTCCTACTCTTTCAGACATCACAGCGGAGATACCTCTTGTTTTCTTGAGGTCCAGGGAAATTTCCTTTATGGTGAATTCAGTGTGAAAAGGTGCAATCTGCTCACGCAGAATGAGGAGATGTTTTATCAGGAACAGCTGCCCATCGACCTGTGTCTAGATTCAAAAGACAAACTTTGGTAAACAAAGACGTTTAACATATCTTTCAAAAATAGGATAATACGTTGAAATAAATCTTAAAGTATAACCAAATTAACAATTTTACTTTTTGTAAGGTTTGCGTTTAGAATGTATGACTACACATAATGTTTGGTCTCTTTTTGGGTTGGGTGGTGAATGTTTAGAAGACTTCTTCTGTTTGCCAGCTAGGGTGAGTCACTGTCTCTAGTCCCAGTCACCGTCCCAGTGACTAAAATCACGAAGAAAGAAAGTGTTGGGTATTCCAAAATAAAAGAGTGTTTTCCTCAAACTGGAGAGATTTATTCTCAATTCCTGTTGTGTCTTTGTAATTAGAAAGCTCATCAATGGGACTCACAGGTAAAAAGATGGCTAGAGATGCACTTTAAATAGCTAAACCCCAACAGAACTCAAAACCCACAAATTATTTCAATGAAGACATGTGGTCTTGTGAAAACAAAATAAAAAAAAAAAAAATTACAAGATAAATTTTATCCTTTCCCTGTTACAGTAATTGAGAAGGTAGCAAATCTTTTTTATTTAAAGCCCAGCTTGGGAAAACTGAAAGATCTCCCATGCAGTGGGGGTGTGCCCACACTGGGAAGGGTTAACTGCCCATTTCTGTCTACAGGTCACGAAAACAAGCATTTTAACTGTACTGAAAAATTGTTATCCTGGAGTACAGTACAGGACTGGTACTCATAGACCATTATATATACTGCCACCATCAGCTGACTGGACACTGGTACAAAAGTTGGCCACCCCTAGATCGTACCCACATAACCTCAGCTATTCAGTGACGCTCCAGTTTTTAGCAAGCAATAAGCATTGATCAACACACAGAGGGGAGGGAGTTATCTAGTGTTTCAAAACAACCCTGTTCTTGTGAAAAACAAAAAAGACTCTTTTCAAGAAAAAGCTGCCAACTCCGAAACAAACCTAAACAGACATGAAGACAACCAAGAAGCCAACATTAAGGGTGAAGTCCTTCAAAGGAATGTATCTAAATCTATTTAAAGGTGATCTCTGAAGAGCAAAAAGCACCACACTGAGATTCGAAGGTGACACAGGAGGTCGAATTGGGGGAATGATATGACCAACTCCCTGTAGAACAGTCCTGATAAAAGACTTTGAGGCAAGAGGTTTCTTTGAGGATGGATAAAGCAGAAAGCAGTCTCAAGGAGGTACTCAGGGCCAGATACTGGTAAAAGACCAGACTGGAGGAAGGTTAAAAAATGAGCGACATATGATTCTGTGTCTTTGTACCATGCAAAGAAGGCCCTCTTTGTGCGATGGTATATCTTGCAGGAGTTGAATTTTCCTGCTCCTAGCAAAATGGGAACAACTGATTTAGAGATACCCCTACCATTTAGAACTTGGGTTCCAACAGCCATCCTGTTAAAGCCAGTGACTAAGAAGGATGGAATGGGGGGCCTTGGGCTAGTAAGTCTGGTCTCTTTGGAAGAGGCCAAGGCTCGTCCTCCAGAGATTTGAGTATGTTTTTGTACCATGTTCTTCTGGGCCACTTTGGTGCAATGAGAGTCATCGGGAACCTTTCCTACCTTGTACAGCAGTTGAGTAGGATCTTCATTGGAACGAAGGCATAAGCGAGTTACAATTTCACCAGAACATCTACAGTGAAGAAGGTTAAAGGTTTCCTGTTCTTGGCTGTGAATTTGTGATCAAATCTGGAGGCCAGAATTTCTGCATCTGGTTTTTCCCACCTTTGGCAATCTGTACATGTATTGGAGTACAGACTTTGCTAGTGTCTTAGTACCCATAGAGATCTAGTTTGGTTGTGGAAAATCAGGTGCTGTTGGGCAAAGAATAGTGCACACCACAACAATTAGATTAGAAAATCTATAGCTTGTACTTTAAAAGCTTCAGGGGAGGGAAAATCCTCTGTTGCCCACAAAATCAATATTATCATTACCTTCTTCCATATCTTCAAGTCATTGAGGTTTTCCCTTCTGATTCCTGAACAAGATCAGGACGTGTAACATTTCTGGCCTCTGGAAATCAAAGGTTTTAGAAACGCTTAGAGTTTTCATAATTCAGACACATTGTCAGAGAAATCTAATTTTGTCAGACAGGCTGCATGCCACAGAGGCAGCCAGAGTGAGATGAGGGGAACAGTGTCCAAAAAGGACATTGCTCCGGGACAAGGAAATAGCTTTCACCTTCAACAGTGGTTCTGCGTTTCCTGTAGGCTGTATATGGAACGTATGCTATTAGGCCCTTTGCCCCAGCTCACTTGTGCCTGTGATCTGCCAGTGTCCAGTGGGGCATTCACATTTCAGGAGTGTGGCATGGATGGAGTTTTGAGTATCAGCTATGACCCAGGCACTGAGTTTCTGTGGCTGTGTCAATCTAAAAGATGGATGCAGTAATGCAGCAATAGATTGTGTACATTCTTGGTGGAACAGGTGGGTGAAAACATGTCATCTTTGAGGTATGATGCAATTATCTCATCCTTTTGAAACCAAGTACAGATGGGAAACAACAAATTTAAAAATGTTCACTAAAGCATTAGAGACCAAAAAAGGCAGGGGATGCCACAATAAAGTATATAATAATTCTCAATCCTCTGCCTGCTGAACCACATAATGTGCTATGACCTGACCCACAGAGGTCTTCAGGGTCTGGGAACCATAGAAATGAATCATGGCATTTTGTTCTCAGGTGAGCACTTAATGCAGAGTCCAGTACCCCAAAAAAAAAAAAAATTACAGGCTGCCCTTTCACAGTGGTTGCCACAGTATGGTCCCCAAGGTACACAGAGTGTAGCTGGTAGTGCAAGCAGGTAGCTAGTACAAGTCAATAAGCAGTCAGATGTTGAAAGAAGATTCACATGAAAAAACTTTGATGGTTTAAAATAAAAAATACTTCTCCAGATGAGAACAGGGCCATCACCTAAGGACACTAGCAGAAAACTGGAGACTCATGCAGTGAGCAGTTTTATAGGGAACACTCTATGGGAAGACCTAGCAAAAGTTTGGACAGTGTTCAATCACCTGAAAGTAGCAGCATATACTGTAACCATTGATCTATGAACACCAGGTCTGTGTCTTGTACTGTATGATTAAGATAAGCAATTTTACTTACCTGATCCTCCTCTCCCTCGACAGACGGCGCTCCGCTCTGGCAGTGGATGCCCCTCTGTGTCTACACATCCAATGCAGAGCTATAGGCCCTGCATCTGTCTTGAGGATGGCAGAGTACATCAGACCACCAAAAATCAGAGAGAAGAAGCTGCAGGAACCACTCTAACAGCACAAAATGAGCAGGTAATGTTTGCTGTGTGGGTGAAGCCCCAATGCAAGGGAGGACTTTTAGTTTTCCTTGTATTCAGCTTTAACAATCTATTTGTACCTGATTTCATACTGCAGACCCTTGCAATATAAATATGTGTATTATGGGAATCCAACACCCTAGCAAACCATGTGAGCATGACAGTTTCCACAGCTCTGAACATAAATTCCCATTATTTTAATTTGAAACCTGGACAGATAATTTGGAAAGGAGTTTCTAAAAAGACAGTTGTCCCATAGACACCCCAAAAGAAGAGCTATGTACTGTAATTTTTAGTACTTCACATACTACTACAAAAAAACAAAAGAGAACAGCATTAAATATAACATACAGCAAACCTGAAAGCAAACAATGACTACAAGAGTATATATTTTACCAAAGATCTCAAGTTTGCAGCACTCCAAAGAGCTTATTAAATAAAAATATATTACAGCAACATTTCCATCTTATACGACAGTTTCAGGCCACAGAAAGCCCTTCTTTAGGCAGGAAAACATGCCACAAAACAGCCCTTCTTTAGGTTGTATAACAGAACATGAGTTTACCTACCTTAAGGAGGGCTGCTTTGTGGTCCGAAATGGTTGCATAAGATGGAAATACTGCTGTAAAATATTTTCATTTCATAAACCGTTTGGAGTGCTGCAACGTTCAGATCTTTATTACTCTATATTGAGGCAAAGATGGGATAGCTTTCATTGCACCCTGTACACAAAACCCAGGTGTGGCTCCCCTTTCCGAATGTGTTGTGTGTCTGTGTATACACACACACACACACACACACACACACATATATATATATACATACACACACACACACATATATACATCTATATATATATATATATACACATACACACATACCTCATACACATACAAACTGACGTACATGTGTGTTCAAATAGAACACAAACTGGTACATGGATTGGCAACAGTTTTGTATTCCAAAAATAAAATGTATTTCAAATACGTACTATGTAAATATAAATGCTATGCAATTTTAAAAGGTATTTTGAGGTTTCCAGCGAACGTGCTATATGCTCTTGTATTGTGACCCAGTGATCTTTATCAGAATGATATGGATAAGGTGTGACATTCAGGACTGCAGAGCACAAGGTGAAATAGGATAATGGCCCATTTGTATATAATTCGACTCGACTGACCGGAACACGAAGGACATTCCAACATCCCTAGGGCAACATTGCAGAAAATATTACAATGACTAAACTGACAGCATCCCGTTGGGAAATTTACTAGGTTTATTCAAAGAGCGAACATGAAGATATGTTAATTCAAAAAATGCTAAACAAATCATGTTCCTGCCATTCGTTTCTTAAAAGCTGACAATGACTCCTGAGCTATATGCAGAATGTAAATCCAGCATTTGTGAAAGAAAATCTTAAAACTTCAGCACAGTGGTACAGTAAAAGATCAAGGGAACATGGACACGCTGACCCCAACATTACAAAAATATATTTTGTTGTAAATGTTTCTTGCACACTAAAAGCACGCTTTACACATGCAACAACTGGCAACTGTGCATCTGCTAAGTGAGAAAGACTGTCCGCAGATGAGGGTGCAAAAAAAAAAATTTAAAAAAAAGTTCATAACAGCAATAGGTGTCCCTTCTCTTCTGTGAAACAGGTCTTATAACAAGGAATACTATCTTGCCAAGTGGTAATTGAGATTAGAAATATTTATTATATAAAATCCCTTTTAACAAGTCTTTCTTTCAGCTGAATTGTTCTCAAGGTTCATTTAAAACGGACTATACATAATGGGGTTGCTTTACTAAAACTGGAGAGTGCAAAATCTGGTACAGTTTTGCACAGTAGCCAATCAGCTTCTAACTTCAGCTTGTTCAATTACCCACTTGCCCTCCAGAGGATTTACTGACCAGGCCATTTTTTTGCGTTACGGTGCTGCATTACTGTAACTGATAATTGTGCGGTCATGCAACGCTGTACCCAAGTTAAATTTACGTTCCTTTTTCCCACAAATAGACCTTTCTTTCATGGTATTTGATCACCTGTGCAGTTTTTATTTTTTGCGCTATAGTAAAAAAAAGACCGATAATTTTGAGGAAAAAAAAAAAAACAATATTTTTGACTTTTTGCTATTAAACATGTCCAGTAAAAAAAATATCATCATAAATTCAGGCCAAAATGTATTCTGCTACATGTCTTTGCTAAAAAAAAAAAAATCCCAATACATGTAAATTAATTGGTTACATAAAAGTTATAGCGTTTTTTTTGTGTTTTATATTTACTAGTAATGGCGGCGATCAGCGACTTATAGCAGGACTGCGGCGGGCATTCTGACACTATGGGAAACTGACTTGGTGTCATGGACATCCCCAGTGACACCAATACAGTGATCAGTGCTAATAAAAATCACTGACACTGTAATAATGGCACTGGGCAGGAAGGGGTTAACATGTGGGGCGATCAAAGGGTTAACTGTGTGCCGTTTTACATAGTGTGCTTCACTGTAAGCATACTGCTTTGCATGGCTGTGCTATGCACAGCCATGCAAAGCAGTGTGCAGGAGCTGACAAGAGAGAGAACTGCATTGTTTACAAACAGTTCTCTCCCCCGTCGGAGATGCTTGGCAATCACTGGGCGCCAGCGAGTAATCACCAGCCGAGGCCTCGAATGGTGGCACGGGTAGGGCACGCGCCCCCTACCCGGAACTGCAAAATCACATATATATGTATATACATATAGGGTGGACGGGAAGCAGCTAAGCTTTGACAAAAAAACCAAACAAAAAAAAAACAAACAGGAAGTACAAAAAAAAAAAAAGCGCAAAGGTGTAAAAGGACATTTAAGGTGCTAGTTTTATTCCACATAATAAAATAAAACATATACGTCCTCCCATAAAAACATGAATTCCGTTTTAGAGGTCGCTAGCCATGGCCTAGCAATCACCTTTTCCTCAGGCAGTGTGATCTGTAGGCTTCCATGTGTGCCTTGGTCCAGGTGTTTTCGGCAATATCCTGTCCCATGTGTGCCCGCTTCGCTCTCTCTCTCTTTCTGGGTCAATCCTTGATCTGAGCAACTGTCAGTATGGTGCTTTTTCCTCCTCTGAAGAAAAAGCCAACTCAGAAAAATGCATAGGGATTTACCATCACTCCACCTTCCTAATTTCATGTTATATTTATTGGTGACCTTTTGGTCTTGCTTGGTTATTGTTCAAAGAGGTAAGGTGTGAAATGGGGTTCACTGTACTGAAGGGTTCATGTTCTTACCTGTTTTTACAGGAGGGAGTGCATGTTTTAATTACATGGAATAAAATGTAATATTTTTTATACATCCAATGTGTCAAAGCTTTCTATCCTGAGGGTATACAAGCACCTTAAAAGTCCTTTACGCTTTTGCTCTTTTTTGTACTAATTTGGGCCGCTTATCAACAGTACGCTGTTGGATAAGACAAACCAACTGTGAATAAAAAAAAAAAAAAAAAAATTGGAAGTTGATAGGATTCTAATAACAGCTGCACCAGATTCTGAATGCTCCAGTGGTAGTAAATCAACCCATATTAGATTTTCAAACAAAAATTTGTACGAAAATCAACAACTTGACAAATGTCGTTCCAAAGTAGTTAAAAATTTTGTTTGCTTTTAAAAAAACTTTCAATTTTGAAACAACTGGAATTTACTGAACAAAACCACATACACTGTTAGAAATTTGTTTGTTCAAAAGAAAGCTTTATTAGTGAAGTCGAATCGAAATTTTCTTTTTTTTTGGAACAAAATTCTACTGGCGTATACCCAGCTGAAGCAAAGATATTTGAGATTTGTAAAGAAAAAGATTTCTTCAAGGTTTTTATGTCTATCTATAACTCCAGTAAGGTGATGTCCCCTAACTCCCTGATATACAAAAAGCAGAAATGGGGGAACCTGGGTACGCGGGACAAAATAATGCAATAAAACATTGACAGAGCTTCTATTTCCTTGCTCTACTCTAAGTGTTTTTGTGGTTGGCTATCTCCATTGGACAGACTTCCAGTTTTCCCATCTCACTGCCCCATTGCACTGGACAGGAAGTAAGGGGAAACCTCCCCAGAGGGGAACACAGACAGTAATAAAAGCCTGTGTATATGGAAGGCAAAGCTCCTATCCTCTGAATAACTAATGCTTTGCAAATGGTCAAAATGAGCTAAAAATTAAAAGAATACTTTATTTTCAAATATTTCAATCTGAGACCTTTTAAAAATACATTCAGAAAAAAAAAAAAATGAAAACTTCAAATGCTCAGTGGTTCAGTTCTGCTACTCACGTGCCCATTGTAGGCACTTCTGGCTGTGGACATGGGTCAGCATGGGCACCCCTGAGCAGTCAGACTACACAGCCCTAGGAACAAAAAACTGCAATGCACGGTGTGTTCAGACACTTTTCTATCAGAACCGGCAATTATTTTTTAGCAATTTCAGCTATAGTCACTCTTCTATTGGATCAGGCTACATGCACCAGCCTTCCCTCCCTACATGCATCAATAAGCCTTAGTGGTCCATGACGCTGTCGCCAGTTCGCCTTCCTTGGACCACTTTTAGCAGGCCCTGACCATTGCAGACTGGGAACATTTCAAAAGAGCTGTAGTTCTAGAAATACACTGAACCAGTAATCTATCCAAGTCGCTCAAATCCTTATGCTTGACTATTTTTTCTGCTTTCAACACATCAGCTTCAAAAGACAACATGTTTACATGCTGTCTAATATACTCCACCCACTTTCAGATGCCATTGTAACAAGATAATCGAAATTATTCAATTCACCTGTCAGTGGTCATAATGTTATCGCTAACCAGTGCAAAGTTCAAGATTCTCCTTATTTAAGTCTCAAAGAGCTTGGATTGTTCAATGACCAGAATAGAGTAGATGTAAATTTCTCAACTCTAATTTTGCCAAAGGACTGGAAATATTCAGCACATAACACGGACCAAGCTTTACAAGGTTGCTGTACATTTAACAGTTCACATCATATGTTCACACATCATACGGGCCAAAAAAATGGCAAAGTCAGATAGCAAGGTACAAAGGTATACCGCTCAGGCAAACAATCCAGATCAATCCACAACAGGTGCAGGCTCTAGCTCACCACCACACACAATGCAATAGGAAGAAGGGTCAGCCGCACACCGGAGGATAGATGAATATAGTGTGTATTTATTGATCCATTGGACACAACACCAGGATATGAATACAGGACCTATTAACGGGTTTCACACGTTCTCGTGCTTAATCATAACCAATGATCATGATTAAGCACGAGATCGTGTGAAACGCGTTAACAGGTCCTGCATTCATGTCCTGGTGTTTTGTGTGTCCTATGGATCTATAAATATACACTATACTCATCGATCCTCCGGGGTGCAGCTGACCCTTTTTCCTATTGTAAAGTCAGATAGCAGATTTCATGTACAGCATAAGTAATATACATATGCGTTAATGTCTGGGTTGTCAATCTTAGTATGGCTGTCCCTCCACATGCTATCAGTCACACCTTAATAAGATTGCCTGCCATGTGACCTCTGGCATACATGATCAAAAAATGTTTAATCTGATCATTATACCTTTCAATTTCTGGATTGTGTCAAATAGCCACACATAATTCACTGGAAATACATCTCAATAAGCTTGACAGTGTAATGTGGATCAACAAACATGGGGCAGAGGTGTATGTCCCTCAGGTTCAGGTACACTCAGAAGAAACAGTTGTCACTGTCTATATAGTCCACTCGTCAATGGAAATCTCCATTCTGATGGGTATTAGGGGTAACGTTGTTGTGATGCCCTAAAAGGCATAGTTCATCTTTACCAAAAATAAACCGGTGTCTGTAGATAAAAACAAACAAATTGTGCAACTTTGACCAAAGTTGAAGAATGCCCTTGCTATAGATGTAGGCCATCTACAGATCTCATGAAGCCCGGCTGAAAAAACGTCCACAGATCACATTTCCCCTTCCAGCCTTGTTTCTAGGATATTGATAAGACATGCCCAGCTGCCACTGTTCACCTCCACCATATCCCCTGATGCAATAGCTCTGAGCTCAGTGTTGGAGAGCTCACTCTTGTGACGGTAGAGGTGAACAGTAACAGCTGGATGTGTCTTAGCAATGTCCTAGCAACAAGGCAGGATGGGAAGATGCAATCTCTGGGAGTTTTTTAGTGAAGCTTCATGAGGTACGTAAACTGTCTAAACCTATAGCAAGGGAATGATTCAAACTTGGTTAAAGCTGCGCATTTGTTTTCTTTTTTTTTTTTTTAACAGACGGCCTTTACCTGCATAGGAAATTTTGTGGTAATGGTGAACTAAGCTTTTTCAAAAAGGTGCTACATTAATAGTAATAAAAGTTTGACAGAAGATTTAATCCTTTCACACCCTATCCAGAAACATAAAAAAAGTATGGCTTGAGTAGGGTTCACAAAAGAACCAGATTGGGCTAATGCAATGTTCACAACGTTGAATAACGATTTCATACGCTTACTCATTAAATCTTGAGAGGTGTGTCATCATTACTCTATTATTAGGCCTCCTTCATACAAGATGTTTTAATCCAAGCTGTGGCTGTGTTTAGGGTCGGGTAACCCCACCTGCACAGATGTCACAATGGCATCATTGGCTGTGTCCGTGAAGCCACTGTGTCCTAACAAACAGCACTGGGCCTGCCGACATGGGGATCCACGCAACACCTGTACATCCCTGTGCCGGTAGAACTCTGCCCTGCATGGATCTAAACACCCCATTGTGAATTGAACCTGTTCTAGAGCGTATCGGGAGAGCTAACTTTGCCCACAGAAGGGCTTTAAAGCGTCCATGTGTTCCCTGCAGCAGAAAACAGACTATATTAGTCTATTTGGCAGACCACTTCTATTACCTCTCCTCTTTTAGGAGTGTCAGATGCCATGTACCTACATAGGGGGGTTGGAGGAAAAAAACTAGCGTAAGGTGGAGACATAGGTATTCGACACGCCAAGTCAATGCTGAAGAGGCTTTAGAAGGCTGCAGCACTGGAATGAAAGAAGAGAAGCAGGCGGCCAGAGAGACAAATAGACTGCCTTCTACTGCAGGGGAGTACTGTCTTTAAATCTTTAGATGCCCTCTATAGGAGGGTCAGCAAAATGTGATCCTATCCTAGAAAAGGATTTCTGAAATAAAATGGATTGCTGAAGACAATAAAGCATATATACATATACTGATATTAAAGCAATAAAGCAAAAAAGTGCCCTGTAAATACCATTTAAAACCTCCAAAATCTTGATTGGCGCATTTAGAGGTGCACGATATGCAACCTTTTGTTAACATACAGTGTTGAACGATAATAGCAGATAGACAGCATAGTTACTTTTAAAAAAAAAGGAAACACTTCACAGAGAAACTTCAATAGTTTGCATAAGCGTAACATAAAATTTTAAATGCCATTTACCCACGACTCCTGCTTATAGTATAAGATTGGACAGAAAAAAAATGAGATTTGAATTACACTTTAAATGTCACTGAACCATTCCTCTGAAAACATTTATGTATCCTGCCATTTCCTTGTAATCTGCTCAACCAAATGACGTTTGTATGTGATATTTCACTGTATGTCATTGAAGCAGTTGATGTCCAAATTAATTTTCACTTAAAACAAACTTATATTAAAACGCATGCATTTGTTTTTTGATGAAAGATCAAATTGTACAAATACACAAAGCTCACAGAAGCTGAAAATGGGAAATTAATTGTTTATTAAATCCCTGCAAAAAAGGTGTATGTTGTGTGAAAGACAGGTGAGTGGGTGTCAAATGATGAATAGGCTAGGCAGTGATTGCATTTGAGGAGTGTGAAGGAGCAGGACTTTACATTCATGCGCCTAGCTTTGTCTTACAGTCCAAAGACCTCACAGCTAAAAGTAATCCCTTCTATCTGACAATCTGCAGCTAACAGATTCAGACGTCTTCCTCAGGCAGAACAAATTCTGAAATCGTGTTTATTCATCTAAGCCCAAGCAGTGAGAGGGCAGAAGCGGAGGATGGCAGGTACTTATTCTACTATATCAATCCACTAAGTACTTGAGACAGCCAGAACCCATGGCAAAAACAGAGCACAAAGAAACACACACACACACACACACACACACACACACAATGGATATTATAAGCACGTGTACAAACAAAATAAAAAAACACAAAATGTACCGTCTAGAGAAAAAAAAAACTGAAAGAAAAAAAAAATCACTATCCTGATAAAAACATTAAACTGCTACACAGGCTTTACTCTGTCAGTGCCGGTTCACTTATATGCGGATTGGATGTGGTTTGAACTGCATCCAACCTGCATTACATGTGGAATAACATTGCTTCCTATGGTGCCTGTTCACTTATGTCCAGTGCACTGGCAGTGCGGATTGAATAAGAGTCCTGACCGATTTCTGAGTAGTGAAGTCAGGTTCAGGTACGGATTACAGGCCATTGACTTCTATGGGAATTACTTCTGAATGTCATCAGTTGTGAACAGGATTTCAGTTCAAGTTCAGGTTTCAGCACAGTATTCTCCCCCCCCCCCCCCCCTCTCCACGTCAGCAAAACAAAAAAAAATCCTTGCAAGACTGCATCCAAACCAGCCCTGAACCTGTGAACAGTAAAATCTACAGCTGTGTCACAACAACTGGTCCTGAACCCTGGAGCAAATCTGCACTGAAACCAGACCTTGAAATCTGGAACATATGTGAATCAGCACTCAAGGTACCCACCTTACTAAAAACGTTACTCCCCTCCCCCCCAGCTAATCTAATATATAAAACAAATAACTAAATGGTCCAAATACGTACCTAAATCTGCTGTCATGTGGTGCACCAGGTCTGGTTTCTTTTTTCATCTGGACTGCAGAGTGAGAGGTTTCTTTTTTGGAAGTCCACTTCGCTGCCTTGCGACAAACACTTCCCACTGGGACTATCATTGGGGTCCTCATAGGGTCCTAAATGCTCCAGAAACCAAAGACGTTGTAGTTGCAGGACACAAACTACCACATATTTTTTTATTAATCCCATTTCGGGAGAAGAAAGTGATATCCGTCCACGGATTTCTTCTCCGGAAATGAGATTAATACAAAATATGTGGTTATACATATGAGCTAAAATGCATGGGTGGTTATTACCTACTTTGGTAGTTTGCGTCATGCAACTACAACTGGTTTCTAAATTTAGTTAGGTTAACACCCACGCCATCTAATTCAGGTGCTCAAACTTTGAGCTCAACCTTAGGCTACCTCGCCTATATTTTTGTGGTAAATCTTACATTTTTGATTGTCCTAAATATTCAAGCAGCGGCATAAATAACATCATGATAGGACATGGGAACAAGAACCACCAGCAGCAGAACAGACTGCGGTGGCAGATCTTTAGTCTTCACTACCAAAAGAGGGGCTGCAGAGGTTCACATGATGGAAGACTTAAGCCAGTCACAGTTGTTTCGAGATTCAAACCATGTATGGGCAGGCTGAATGTGTCCAAGTTGATCAATCGATCAACCAGCTTGTCGGATTTTACATGTTATTGTTAATGGCTATTATAGCCGCTAGCAGTAATCACTGTGTTCTCCCGGCAAAGACAGCTTCCCGTGAACCCCCTTCCCCTGCTTGGAGAACACAATGGCTTTGCGGGAGGGATTCCCCCATCAACACTGACTGTGCGATGGGGGAATCAAGTGATTTTCTTTATTGCAACCACAGAGCAATTTGCTCCATCTATGGTTGGCTTTAAGTAAGTAAAAGATTTTTTTTTTTTTTTTTAAAAAGGGTTATGAACGGGTGGGGCAACATTTGCCCTAGGATGGGCTTTAACAGTTACCCATTTACTATAATTTACAGGCACTGAAATTCTCTAAAAAAGTCATAAAATTCAAATGTTTCCTGCTTGTGGGTGATTGGCTTACTGCTTTTCTAAGAAGCCCACATTGAGATCAAAATTAAGCTTCAGGCATCCCCTGCAATAAAAAAACTTCACTAAGTAGTTATAATGAAGGCAGATCCTTCTGTTCAGAAAACAGTTTGAGAAGCAGAATGGTGAAACAAATACATTAAACACCAGAGGAAATTATAACACTGAAAAAAAAATTGCTAAAATCCTTGTAGTATGTACGTATAGTCTACCAAGAGGGGAGTAATTTTATTTTATTTTTTTTTTTTTAATAAAAAAGAAGCAAAACTAGACCTGCAAATTGAAAATACATCCTTTTACCCAGGAGATCTGCTTTTCCTCTAGGGGTTTTTGTATAGTGGTGCCCAACTTAAAAGGGCAACATTTAAATAACTTAAAGGGTTCAAGGCAACAATCCCAAAATGCTGAAGTCTTCTGAAATGCACTAATAAATATTTTCTACACTTTTGTCTGAAAAGAAGGGCTTTAAAGTTGTATAGATTAAAATGTGCTAAAGTGGCTGGACTTTGACTGCAAAAAGTAATTTAGAATTTAATTATGCTCTTCAGTGAGAGTCATTAGTCGCTGGTGAAATAAATGGTAGAAGGCAAACACAGAATTCAATTATTCCACACAAGCAACCAAAGGGAAAATCAGGACACCCAAAATTTTGCAACAATGTAATCAATAAATGCACAAAATAAAGCTATTCTTCTGACCTTGTTTTTTGTAATGGCATCGGAAGCACCCAACAGAGACTGAATGCACGCTGACAGAGCCTCCTGAGACAGACCTTGGAAGACTGCTCTCTAGAAAAACAAAAATACTTTAGTAGACATAATATATAAATAATACACAAGTAATTCTTCTTATGAATAAGATCTGATAATACAATGTCTACATTGAAGTTGAAATTAGTCATTTTAGTGTTTTATAAAACTTAACGAAAAAAGGTCTCTGAGGTCTCTTATACTTCTTATTGATTGAAATGTATATGTTAGTCCTCATGCACACTGGACGTTAGGGTAACGCTGGTAACATTAGCTGTGTAAAGTCACGTTAAAAACCTGAGTTTTTCAGCTTTTTTGCATTAGCATTTACTGGAACTTTGCTGTGCTCTTTTTTTTTTACCAAAGAAAAAATATTTTTTTGGTCAAAAAAAATCCAAAAACGCCAGTTTGCGGCGTTTTACTGCGTTAGAGCGTTTTTACAGCTAAAAAACTCCTCTAGAAACCCACTAGCCCTGGGTTTTTTTTTCCAGCCAAAAAACATTGATTACAGTCTATGTGTGCATGGACACATAGGACAACATGCTGGGGGGTTTACTAGCTGTAGAAAACAACGTCAAAAGCAAAAAACAGCCGCTGTAAAAACATCCAGATTCATGGGACCATATTACAAGTCTTTTATTGATCGATAGTCCACGATTCATGGGCGTTGCAACACGCTCTCTTCTTTGGAGCATTAATAACACAGGTCTGCAAAAAAATTTTTCTCAAGGGCTGTTTTGGTTATTCCACATAATCTTTATTTTTTTTGGTGCGCTGAATCCGAAAATGACCTCCATTTTGTCATAGGACATCACGTTTCCTGACAATTTAGGTAACTATGTTAAATAAGGCAATACCTCAAAATAAATGGAAATAGACTTATAAAATTAAAGTTTTATTACAATTTTTTCATGAAAATCCTTTTTTGAACTGAATTAAGCTCACCTACACACACTAAACTCGATTCTTCTTCCCTGTGAGGCTCCTCTTGGTGTATTTACACTTGTGAGTATCATCTGGAATGTCTCTGTGAAGCATCCAACAGTAGTCTGCCATCATTGTAATGCTCCATTTTCCCTGGTATCTCCTTTCCATCTCTTTAATGTCTTGGTGGAATCGTTCACCTTGTTCTTCACTCACAGCTCCCAAATTTTCAGGAAAGTAGTCAAGGTGGGATTGGAGGAAATGCACTTTCAAACTCATCAGGCAACCTAAAGCTTGAAATGCTTTCAGCATTCGTCCGACGATCTTTTTGTAGTGAGGATCTTTGTTATTGCCTAAAAATTTCTGTACGACTTCTTTAAATGCAATCCACCCTTCTTTTTGAGGATCCGTCATGGTATTGACAAACTCTTGATCAACTATAAGCCTTCTAATGTCTGGTCCGACGAACACACCTTCCTTCAAATTTTGCCTCCGACAGGCCTGGACTGGTGACCAAGTATTTGAAGCATTCCCCATCTCTTGGAAGTGATTTTACGAATAGCTTCATCAATCCCAATTTTATGTGGAGAGGTGGTAGAAGAACTTTATGGAAAGGTACCAAAGTTTCTCGAAGGACATTTTTTTCACCGACTGTTAGCACCCTCGGCTGCCAACTCTTCTTGGTCCAGTGATTTTGCTGGTCTCGACTGTCCCATAAACACAGAAAACAAGGGTATTTGGTATCCCACCCACTGGATTCTTCAGGAAAGATTAACCCCTTCTACCATTAGAAGCACAGACTCAGGGCTGAGGCTTACACATACAGCATGCTGCTGAGTATCCCAGTAGTCAGACATGTCACTCAGAGCAGCACTTGTATTCACCCCCTTTGCAGGGGGGGAGGGGCAGAGATTGTTTACCTGCAAATAACAACAAAGGGCCAGAAGAGAACTAGGGAAATGAGGAAAAATATTTTTTTTTCCCTAAAACTTGCTTAGCTTATGTATATATTGCTGACCATCAGATTTACAGTGCTATATCTTTTTTTACATAACTCGGGCAACCCCTTTAAGGTTTTTTTTGGCGTTTTATATCTTAAATGCACTTATGTGAATTAATAGTAATTTGGACTTTAAATTTGGTTAAAAACCCATATAAAAAAAAAATACCAAAAATTAAGAAAATTTGATAACTCTGAAGACAATTTTGCATTTTGTGGCAAATCATGACGTCTAGGAGTTTTTTCAATATTTTATTTGTTTTCAGCACACCAAAATACATGGAAATTAGATGAAAATAATCAAACAGCTTTTTAGTCGCAGACCTGTGTAATTCATCACTAGTGGTTTTGTAATTGCAGCTCGCCTGTGAATGTTTTGCTTATGGATTTCCCTACGAACAGTTTTTGTGGACATGGACTTTGGAAGACTGAGATTGAGCTCTGCAGTCACTTTTGCAGCAATTGTTTTCTTATTCCGGGTCACAATCCTACGGAATGTCCTTGTCTCTTTCAGGTCAGTTGACCATGCTTATCAGACAACATTTTCCCGGAAACTGTATGTGCCATCATAACCTTTGATACTGCATTTTGCAACACCGCAAATAAACTGGCAGCTTCAGTCACAGAGGCACCAGCTAAGTGGGCACCAACAATTTGCCCTCTTTGAAGATCAGAAAGCTCTGACACGATTCCGCATTTCTAGCAGCACTTGATGAAAGTGAGGCTTCCCACCTGTTAGCTAGGTGTCTCACCACATAGTGGCAGCTTACAGCGCGAAACATGTCAGCACTTTCACACCTGCAAATCATGTAGAGTTTCCATATTTTTGTCCAACCCATATATAACTAACACACACACCATAGGAACTGCTAGAGGGATAAAACCACATTAACATACATACACCTGTACTACAATTGATTTGATCCAAAATTCCCTGTTGTAAGTACAAAGTTTGCTACAAGTGTGATAAGGGGTTAACAGAGTATTAACATGACAAATACCATATCAAAATATAATTCAAAACCAGCCAGTCAACTCATCCCAAAATCAGTTTTTTCATCACTTCTCTTTACCTGATCTTACCCGCAGTCTACCCACAGCATGAAGTCAAAAGCAAAGCATACATGGTAACAAAAAGGGTTTAACTGGTATTTACATTCAACTTACATCAATACATCGATACAACTTGGACAGACACACCAGCGTCCTCCTTACGGTAGGATACCACATGCCATGCAGGTCAGCAGGTGAAATTGTACTCTGTGTTCGTGAGCCCAACGATTCTGAAGTACCTAAAATGAAGATTAGAAATTTACTGGTAGGTGCATTATTCCAGGACACAAACAATCGTCTGACGGCTTTATTTCACATCAGGACTGCTTTTCTCCCTATACAAGTCAATAGGCATGCAAAGTAGCTTGAAGCAGGTCAAACCTAGATAAAGTGCACCTTTTAAGGATGTCCAAAAAGAAGCATTTCATACGCAACCTGAAAGAAAACTGCAATTACAATTGACACAACATGGGGTTAGCCTGTTCAATATACAGTGAGGAACAGAAGTATTTGAACACCCTGCGATTTTGCAAGTTCTCCCACTTAGAAATCATGGAGGGGTCTGAAATTCACATTGTAGGTACATTCCCACTCTGAGAGACAGAATTTAAAAAAAAAAAAAATTCAGGAAATCACATTGTATGATTTTTAAAGAATTTGTCTTGCACTGCTGAACATAAGTATTTGAACACCTAAGAAACAGCAAGAATTCTGGCTCTCAAAGACCTGTTACTGTGCCTTTAAAAAGTCCACCTCTACTCCACTCATTGATCTAACTTAGTAGCACTTGTCTGAGCTCTTTAAAAGGCACCTGTCCACCCCACAGTCAGTCAGACACCAACTATTACCATGGGCAAGACCAAAGAGCTGTCAAAAGACACCAGAGACAAAATTGTGGACTTCCACAAGGCTGGAAAGGGCTACGGGGCAATTGCCAAGCAGCTTGGTGGAAATAGATCAACTGTTGGAGCAATTGTTAGAAAATAGAAGAGGCTAAAGATGACTGTCAGTCTCCCTCGGACTGGGGCTCCATGCAAGATCTCACCTCGTGGGGTATCAATGATAAGAAAGGTGAGGAATCAGCCCAGAACTACAAGGGAGGAGCTGGTCAATGACATGAAGAGAGCTGGGACCACAGTTTCAAAGGTCGCTGTCGGTAGAACACTACGCCGTCATGGTTTCAAATCATGCATTGCACGGAAGGTTCCCCTGCTCAAGTCATCACATGTCCAGGCCCGTCTGAAGTTTGCCAATGACCATCTGGATGATCCAGAGGAGGCATGGGAGAAAGTCATGTGGTCAGATGAGACCAAAGTAGAACTTTTTTGTCTAAACGTCACTAGTTGTGTTTGGAGGTAAAAGGATGGGTTGCATCCCAAGAACACCATCTCTACTGTGAAGCATGGGGGTGGTAACATCATGCTTTGGGAGATGATTTTCTACGAAGGGGACAGGACGACTGCACTGTATTAAGGAGAGGATGAATGGGGCCATTTATTGTGAGATTTTGAGCAACAACCTGCTTCCCTCAGTCAGAGCATTGAAGATGGGTCGTGGCTGGGTCTTCCAACATGACAACGACCCGAAGCACACAGCCAGGATAACCAAGGAGTGGCTCCATAAGAAGCATATCAAGGTTCTGGAGTGGCCTAGCCAGTATCCAGACCTAAATCCAATAGAACATCTTTGGAGGGAGCTGAAACTCCATTTTGCTCAGCGACAGCCCTGAAACCTGACAGATCTAGAGGAGATCAGTGTGGAGGAGTGGGTCAAAATCCCTGTTGCAGTGTGTGCAAACCTGGTCAAGAACTACAGGAAACGTTTGATCTCTGTAATTGCAAACAAAGGCTTCTGTACCAAATATTAACACTGATTTTCTCAGGTGTTCAAATACTTATGTTCAGCAGTGCAAGACAAATACATTCTTTAAAAATCATACAATGGGATTTCCTGAATTTTTTTTTTAATTCTGTCTCTCAGAGTGGGAATGCACCTACAATGTGAATTTCAGACCCCTCCATGATTTCTAAGTGGGAGAACTTGCAAAATCGCAGGGTGTTCAAATACTTCTGTTCCTCACTGTACAGTAAACAAGCTATTAAGTATTAGGTTCCCATGTTTTCAAAAAATATTTCCTATCAATACCAGAATAAAGAGAGCTTAAAGCAGTATTAAACTGAAAACAAAAAATGTTGTCGATTACAAAACATTAGCTGTGGTGACTGCATTGGTTTTCTCATTTCCCTCTGTTTTCACCTGGTGATCTGACCATTAACACACCTCCTGTATAAGGCTAGGTTCACACCTAAGCATTTTGCAGTGCATTTTGCATTATGCAGAAATACACTACAGTTCATTTAATATGATTTCCTATGGGTAAAGTTCACATCTTTCAATCGATGAGATTTTTAGAAAGGCTCGGGGACTTTTTTAAATGCAAAATGGTGTGTTTTGGTTCAATAGACTTCAATGGAGATGCTACAGAAAGGCATGTACAGTTGCAAGAAAAAGTATGTGAACCCCTTGGGATTACGTGGAGTTTTGCATGAATTGGGCATAAAATGTGCTCTGAACGTCATCTAAGTCACAACAATAGAGGAACACAATCTGCTGAACATAATACTACACAAACATTATATGTTGCCATGGTTTAATTGCACATAACATGTAAACATTCACAGTGCAGGGAGGAAAAAGTATGTGAACCTTTGGACTTAATAACTGGTTGACCCTCCTTTGGCAGCAATAACCTCAACCAAACGTTTCCTGTAGTTGCAGATCAGACCTGCACAACGATCTGGAGTCATTTTGGACCACTCCTCTTCACAAAACTGTTTCAGTGTAGCAATATTCTTGGGATGTCTGGTGTGAATCGCTCTCTTAAGGTCATGCCACAGCATTTCAATCGGGTTGAGGTCAGGACTCTGACTGGGCCACTCCAGAAGGCGTATTCTGTGCTGTTGCAGCCATTGTTTTGTTGAATTACTTGTATGCTTTGGGTCATTGTCCTGTTGCATCACCCATCCTCTGCGGAGCTTCAGTTGGCGGACAGATGGCCGTACGCTTTCCTGCAAAATGTCTTGATAAACTCTGGAATTCATTTTCCCCTCAATGACAACAATCCGTCCAGACCCTGAGGCAGCAAAGCAGCCCCAAACCATGATGCTCCCTCCGCCATGTTTTACAGTGGGGATGAGGTTTTGATGTTGGTGTGCTGGGCCTTTTTTTCTCCACACATAGTGTTGTGTGTTCTTCCCAAACAACTCAATCTTGGTTTCATCTGTCCACAGTATATTTTGCCAGTAGTGCTGTGGAACATCCAGGTCCTCTTTTGCAAACTTCAAACGTGCTGCAATCTTCTTTTTGGACAGCAATGGCTTCCTCCGTGGTGTCCTCCCATGTACTCCATTCTTGTTTAATGTTTTCCTTATTGTAGATGTGTCAACAAAAATGTTAGCATGTGCCAGAGATTTCTGTAGGTCTTTAGCTGACACTCTGGGATTCTTCTTTACCTCATGCAGCATTCTGCGCTGTGCTCTTGCAGTCATTTTTACAGGACGACCACGCCTAGGGAGAGTAGCAACAGTGCTAAACTTTCTCCATTTGTAGACCGTCTGTCTTACCATGGACACATGAACATCAAAGCTCAAGGAGATACTTTTGTAACCCTTTCCAGCTTCATGCAAGTCAACAATTCTTGATCGTAGGTCTTCTGAGAGCTCTTTTCTGCGAGGCATGGTTCACATCAGACAGTGCTTCTTGAAACCAGTAAACCCAAAACAGGTGTGTGTTTTTTAAGGGCAGGACAGCTGTCAGCAACACATCCAATATCATCACACTGATTGGAGTCAAGGTTGGCTCACTCCTGGCTCCAATTAGCTCTGGGAGAAGTCATTAAGCTAGGGCCTCACATACTTTTTCCTCCCTGCACTGTGAATGTTTACATGTTATGTGCAATTAAACCATGGCAACATCTAATGTTTGTGTAGTATTATGTTCAGCAGACTGTGTTCTTCTATTGTTGTGACTTAGATGACATTCAGAGCACATTTTATGCCCAATTCACGCAAAACTCCACGTAATCCCAAGGGGTTCACATACTTTTTCTTGCAACTGTAGTGCGTTTTTGACACGGGTGTAATCTGCCCAGCAACAAGTTGGCCTAATAAAAAAAAAAACCCCATAGGAAAAAAAAAATGCAAAACGCGTGTGCAAAAATGCACCACAAAAACCACTGCAGAAACAAATCAAACGCAAACTACATAGGTGTGAGCCTAGCCTTAGAGTGATCCACTCTGGATGAAGGGGAGTGTTAGATGTACTAACAGATTTAAATACACTAATATATTGAAGCCAAACTGCAGTTAACACTGCAATTAAACAAGCAGTTACCACAACAGGTTTTTTTTCCTTTTAAAATACCGCTTTAACATAAATAAAACTGACCATTGTAAACACCTCTGTCAGTGATGAATAGTTTGTCTCAACACTCTAAACTGCTACTTACTGGCTGGATCACCAGATGAAATTAAAAGGGAAGAGACTAGAAAATAAAACTAATGCAGCCATCACATCTAAGAATAGGTAAGCTGTCATATAATAAAATGTTTGCTTCTGGGTTTAATACTGCTTTAACTGTAAATCAAGCTTGAAGTGGAACTGTGATCTTCAAAAAGTGCTGCAATTAATGCTTTCTTTTAGTCCCACAAATACCTTTAGGCTAGGTTCACATATGTGCGGGTGGTGCCGCTGCGGATCCGCATGAAAATCCGTGCAGGCGCACCAACCGCACAGAGGAATGCGGACACGCGCCATTAGTTCTAATGGCTCGCTGCCCACACTGGAAAACGCAACCGTACTGGGTTTTCAGAAGAAGTGCAGGGACTTCTTCCTTGCGTGTCACAAGGCACAGGAGTCCATTCAAATGAATGGGATCTCGTGCTGGCGTAAAACGCGGCCCGCATATATGTGAACTAGGGGTAAGAGTTTGCTAGTGACGTCCACCTGATGCAGCTTCCTGTGATGATGTGGCAACAATGCTGCACTGCTCCTGAACTCAGAGCAGAGTTACCACACCTGTGTAGGCTCTGTCTGCTGAACTACAGTGTGATGAAAAAAATGTTGGAGGGTGTGGCTATCAGAAATGTTACTATTAAAATTAAAAGCCTGTAGCTGGTCAATCTGCACCTAGTCCCACCCACTGCTTTCTATATTGACAGCACTGCCTCTGTTGCTGAAACCCTCCCTCTGAACTCCAGTGTCCAGGAGAGTGTGAGACACAAATGAAGGAGGATTTGGCTTACTTGATGAGGGTAAAGGACGTTTTTTTTGTTTAACCACTGGAAGACTGTAATGTTTCAACTCCTTCCAGTCCAGGCCATTTTTCAGCTTTCAGTGCTGTCACACTTTTGAATGACAATTACTTAGTCATGCAACACTGCACCCAAATAATTTTTATATACAGATTGAGCTCTCTTTTTCATCACTACTGTTTTTTACTTTTTAATACATAAAAAGAAAAAAAAAACTAAACAATTTGGGAAAAAAAGGTTTCTCTTCATTTCTATTATGAAAAAAAAAAACTTTGCAAATAAACATTTGTTCTTCATAAAGCTGGACCAAAATGTAATCTGCTGCATTTCTTTGGTGAAAAATAAAATACATCTGTGTATATTATTTAGTCTGTGTGAAAGTTATAGAGTCTACAAACTATGGTATAGGTATATACTGTACTTGTACATTTATCTAATTTTTTGGGGCCCTAATAGGTCAGGACAGTACAAACACTCACACAAAATGACCCCTTTTTGGAAAGTAGGCAGCCCAACTATTTAGTAAGAGGCGTGGTGAGTTTTTTTGAAGTTGCAATTTTTTGGAAAATGAGCAAATTAAATAAAATTAGCCCTCCCCCCCCCTCACAGAGTTGCCATTTCAACAGGTTCGTTTTCTCATACACAGCTTAGGCATACTTACACCCCAACACACATTGTGCTATTCCTCCTACGTATGGGGATACCACATTTCACAGCCTATCCACAAAGGGACCCACAATCCAAGGAACATATTTGGGCTTTCAAGGAGCATACATTACATGTCTAATTTCCTTACAACTTATCATATATTTTGAGTCCCTGAAGTGCCAGGACATAACACCCACAAAATGACCATATTTTGGAAAGCAAACACCCCAGGGCCTTTTCTGAAAGGTATATGAGTCTTTTGGAAATGTCATTTTTTTGCGACAAGTTCTTGGAAAACATGGGGAAAAAAATGGAAATGTACTTTAAATCAAAGTTGTCAATTAATAAGATAAGATATTTCTAACACACAGCATGGACATACTTAGAATTACAACCCCAAGACACACTCTGCTACTCCTCCCAAGTATGTGGATATCACATGTAAAAGACTTTTATATCCTAGCCACAAAGTGGTGCCCAAAATCCAAAGAGCACCTTCAGGAGTTCTAGGGGCATAACACCATATCTAATTTCCTGACTACCTACCACATTTTTGGAGGCCCTGAAACACCAAGGCAGTAGACGCACCCACAAAATGACCACATTTTAGAAAGCAAAGACACCAAGTTATCTTCTAAAAGGCATGGTAAATATTCTGAAGACTTAATTTTTCTGCCCAAAATTTATGGAAAATGCGATTAACAAATAAAATTTTTTTTTTAAAAAAAAACAAAAAAAAAAACCCAAAGTTTTCAAATTTAATAAGATATTTTTCACACACAGCATGGGCTTACTTAGAATTTCACCCCAAAAACACATTCTGCTACTCACAAATATGGCGATACCTCTTGTGCCAGACTTTTTGACCAATTGGACGGATTATAAATACTGTATAATAATAATAATTATGTAAGAGGCATTGGGAGAGAATTACTAAAACTGGAGCACACAGGATCTGGTGCAGCTGTGCATAATAATGAACCAGCTTTTAGGTTTTAATTTTGAAAGCTTAATTGAACGAGCTAAAGTTAGAAGCTGATTGGTTACTGTGTAAAGCTGCACCAGATTCTATGTGCTCCAGTTTTAGTAAATCTCTCCCATTGTATCTTGTGTATCACAAAAACCAACCAATTGTATCAAAGACTGCATACTGTAAGTCCTGGTTCACACTGATGCAAATTCTATGTGGATCAGATAAGATCAAAAAAGCATAGATTCGCATGTAATCTACAAAAACATTATTTCCATTGTAGGCTGTTCATAAATATTCGGTGCAAATTTGATCTCGTTCAAAAAAGGTCCTGTGCAAGATTATTGTGGGTGTGGAGTGAATTTCATCCCCTGCTATGCCCAGTCCCCTCCTCACATTCAGTTTGTACCTGTCACAACAGAAAATGCATTGTGATACCGCATCAGATTCGCACCTCATCACTGTTAACTGACACTGACACTTACAAGTGGTAAGGGAATACAGCTTAGTGTAGCATCACCTATAGCAGTTCCTGTTCCCATAAGTCATGCAAGCCTAGCTTCCTTGTATGAGGCTGTTCCCAGGAATGCCATGTTTACTGGCCAGGATGAACAAAAGGTGAACAAGTGTTCCTGGGGTTCCAGGAGTGCAGTGGTCTGTAACTACTAACTGGGACTGGTGTCTCACCAAAACTAATAAGTAGAACATGCAGATGGGTCAGTTCAGGAGGCAGGCAAAGATAAGGTCAGCAAACGGGCAAAGGATCAGTCCAGGCAATAGGTATAAACATGGTCAATAAACAGGCCAGGATCCGTACAGGTGGCAGGCAGAGACAACACTGACTGGTGTGAAGGTATCAAAACCACAGTTGCTGGCTGCACTGGTCTAGTGACACTGGGACTGGTGTAGTGGTGATAAGAAACACTGTTTCTAGCATACACTGGTCTAGGTGACAATGGGACTGGTGTGGCGGAGTTCAGAAAAATTGCTGCTGGCTGCACTGGTCTGGTGGTGTGGCTATCAGAAATACTGTTTCTAGCTACACTGGTCTGATGACACTGACTGGTGTGGTGGTGATCAGAGACACTGACTGGCTGCACTCTCAGATTCATTGACATGTGAGGTTTGGGGGAGGCAAAACCTAACTGTGGAGCCGTGATACAACACCTCCTCACCAAATGTCTAATGTTCTCTGAAGAGCGATTCATACATGGAAAATGGCAGCAATAGCCAATCTGATTAATAAATAGAGAAGTACAATGCATCATAGTAACATTGCACTGCTCAGAGGGGCGATTGCTTCACCCCCACCCCAATGACTGTAGAAAGCATTCAGTTTCCTTTCCAATAGCTGTGAGAAATTGGTTCAAAGTTTGCAGCGTGCAGCCTTTGTTTACAAGTGTGATTGCTGGGATTGGTCACAGAGATCACATGGTACAGTGCCAATTTCATTGGTCCTGGACCCCGATTCTGTGAATTGCTGTGTCTGAGGACACAGTGATCACAGGGCATGTCGTTGTGCGTTCTAGAAGACATACAACCTCTCACATCATTTACACAGATTGGCTGGAGGGGAAGTGGTTAATTTGAGAGGCTTGTGCATCCTACAATCACAGGTGTGTTTGCTAGGATTGGTCACAGAGATCACATGGTACAGTGCCAATTTCATTGGTCCTGGACCCCGATTCTGTGAATTGCTGTGTCTGAGGACACAACGATCACAGGGCATGTCGTTGTGCGTTCTAGAAGACATAAAACCTCCCACATCATTTACGCAGATTGGCTGGACAGGAAGTGGTTAATTTGAGAGGCTTGTGCATCCTACAGTAACTGGGTTTGGTACTTGTTTAGACTGTCATACAGGAGCCTTTAGTTGTACATTAATAGTAAAATGACATGTTTTAAACTGCAGTGGATTTTGCACATGGTTCCTTACTAGGCTGTAGTGGTGATTAGGGATACCAAGGAACAAGGGAAAAAAAAACCCAAAAAACAAAAAAAACGGCACAAGCATAAACAAATTAATTTATCTTTCCCTGGTTAAATAACACATGTACATCTGTATACTCTTCTCTACAAAGTAAACCATATAATCCTTTCGTAGCCAAAAGCTTGAATTTGTTTTGATAACCACAAACAGCAATTTACACTTGAGATATTCTCAGAAAACATTTTCAAATGCCGTCACCCTGGAAACAGCACATCAAACATTATTTCACCACAAGTATATTTAGGAGATAATGATAAATGGCCTTTATGAAACATTTTCATATTACTGAGAAGCAGTCAGAAATGGCTTAAAATTTCTTGTTTGTTTCTCAACTTATGAAGTGGTATTTAAGGTTCACATAGAGAAAGAATACGGAACAAAAAAAAATTAATGTAGCCAATTATAACCAAACTGACATTTTATCAAGCCTTATGTATAAAACTGTGATTATATTCCCATCCAGGAGCATGATCAAGAATCTATCATTAGCAATATTACAGTAAAATTAAAGTAAAATTGTAGTCTACACAGACTCGAATACAAAACTACTAAAGTGGAGTTGTCAACAGACAACCTGAACCAGTTTCCAGAGCAGAAGCATTTTGTAAACAAAATGAAGCCTGCATCAAGAATGGAGAAAACAAAAACCAGATCATTTTCTATTCCTGTAACAGAAACATGATGCAGTAAATGAAGAGATAACGTTTGGAATTGCAGATATTGTATTACATTTTCTTGCCCATATTCCTGACTTGGTATATTTCCATCTACAGTAGAGTTTCGGGTGTTCCTTCCCATCTTTGGGAGTTCTAGCACTTTGGGTTGAATTCTCCATAAAATAAATATCTAAGTCACTCTGTAGCATAAGAGTGCCTGTTGAACTGTAAGTAAACTAACATTTTTTAAAAAGCACCAAAATCCTCTTTTTAAAAATAGCCAAACCGTTCTATACAAGATACAAAGGGATGCAATAAGCTCCCATACCCTGCATTCTCAAATCAGCGTTACAATAAATTCTTATGATGTGTAGCTATTGATTTCATCTGATATTTTGTTTTCTAAATGAATGAGTCACGGAAACGTGGCATACTCCAAACATTTCACAGATGTCGTATCTGTTTCATTAGGAGACAATATAGAATCTCTAACCCAATTTGTGTGTGTGCGCGCATATTGAACTGTATTGTAATGCAGGCCATAGACGGTTCATTTAAATTGACCGATTTTTCGTCCAAAAGAATCATCGGCCGATTTTCGCACTGTTAGTGGGGCAATGGCATCGGCCGATTTTCGTGGTTCCTATCCTTAACCTTTCCCCTGCTACCACCTAGGATGTATTCTAAAAGTACTGAACTATTCTGGACACATCTTTTGTACTGGAAAAATAACCATTTTAAGTGTTTAATATGATGGCCAGCTACAATTTTTCATGCACGCTGGTATTACTGTTTATCATGGTGAAATGTACTAATACTGCTTTTTAATGTAAGATCTGTAGACTTCTTTACCTCCTAAAGCTTTTTGATGAAGCAAATTTCATATCTGTAAAGCACGTAGATTATGACTGTTTCCCTGATTGTATTACAGACTAAAGTCAGCCATACATGAATCAAAATGCAGCCGTTTCAGCCAGTGGTGTATTTTGGTTTCGTGCTGCCCTAAGCAAGACTAAAATCGGGCACCCCCCCCCCCCCATCTAAATTTGCCCCACCCCTTCCTCTTTAAGATCAACCCCTTCATCTGTAAACTCACCCCTTCCTATTCAGGCTCCACCTTTTCCTATTAGAGCTCCGCCCACTGACACCAACGATTGGGCGCTATTCCTCCCACTGACACCACCGATGGCGCCCCATCGTTGGTGTCAGCGGGGGGAGGAATAGCGCCCCATCGTTGGTGTCAGCGGGGGGAGGAATAGCGCCCCATCGTTGGTGTCAGCGGGGGGAGGAATAGCGCCCCATCGTTGGTGTCAGCGGGGGGGGGGGGGAGGGAGATAGTTTCCCATCATTGGTGTCAGTGAAAGGAATAGTGCCCTATCGTTGGTGTCATTGGGAGGAATAGTACCCCATCGTTGGTATTAGTGACACCAATGATGGGGCACTATTCCTCCCACTGACACCAATGATACTTACCTTGCTGAGCCCTGCTCCAGCCTGGGCTTGCTCCCTCTCCCATCCACAGCCAGCATACCTGTCTGCAGCAGCATCATCTGCAAGGCAAAGACACTTACCTGTCAGCTGTCTTCCTTCTCCCTCGATCTTCTTTGATCCTCACGCTGCCGCTCGGCTCCTCCTCTCCAAGCTCCGCCTCCTCGCCAGTGATTGGCCGCCTGTGCGCCTTTCCTGAGCTACAGTTCCGGAGGCCAGTCACCGGCGAGGAGGCGGAGCTTGCAGAGGGAGGGACAAGCTGCCATAGGCTGTTGAGTGATCCCGGGGGTGTGGACAGATGACAGGGGCGCATGTGATCCCACCCACACATTGCGATCCAGGGAACTGAAGACGCCGGACCTACTGACCTGACAACCTCTCTACCCCTCCTCCAGCAGCGCCTCGTGGACCAGATCGACGTGGGACTGGGACACGGAGTCGCGGACCCAGGTAAGGTACAGCAACCCGTCCTTGTACTAAGTGTCCCTTCCATGGAAAGGGGGGGGGGGCGTCATTGTCGCCCCCCTAAAAAGTGCCGCCCTAGGCAAACGCCTTGTTTGCCTCGCGGCAAATACACCCCTGGTTTCAGCAGAGTCTGGTCGAATTTCGATCCATGTGTGGGCTAACTGGTTGTTCACAAATTGATCTAATGGTCCACTTGTGTACAACCAGCCTGTCAGGTTTTCTCGAATGATTGGTGCCACCAGCTATAGCAGGCAACACTGATCATTATATTCTGCCATTGAGGAAGGCTTCCTTGTGGCAGAATACAATAGCTCAGCGGGAAGGATGTGGAAATCGGCTCATATTTGTTCGTTCAACCCGCTGGTTGAACAAAAATAAATAAATAAATAATATATGGACTGCTTTAGAGTCTTAGACAGTCAGAAAATACCATGTGCAAGTCAACAGCTTCGAATCATAAGAATTTATTTTAAAGGTCAATTGGGAATGCAAGGTATAGGAAGTTATTGCATTGCTGTAAATGTTGAATATCATTTGTGGTTATTCTCTTTAATGTGTCTGTGTAATGAAATTTTGTACAACAAAATGAAAATGGTAAGAAATTCTCCATTCTATTGATATACATCGCTTGCTAATATAAAGCAACCTAGGGCTATACAAGAGAAATGGACACCAGACACACAGAAACTGAAGGTCAGCCCCCTTTGGAGATCCACTGAGAAATAGTGGATCTAGAAACCAGAAAACCACTTTTTGGCTGTTTTTGAATGACAAACAGGGAATTGGTTGAAAGGTACACCCCGACAGTGCTCACCACATCCAGTCAAGGGAAAGAGCTCACTTGGAGTAACCTGGAGTCTGACAGGTTCAAAAAGAGTAACACTGACAATACTAGGTTTAAATCCCACGGTTGGAGAGGAGATCTAGTAAGAGGAACAACAAGTGTAACTCCTTGTATAGAAGTATGAATCGCCAAATGATCAGGGAGACGACAATGAAAAAGAATTGACAGTGTAGACACTTGACTATTAATGGTACTAAGGGCTAAAGCCTTTGGATGTGACATCAGCAAGCTACTGGTTCACTTGCACCGCGCATCTGCAAGCTTAGCTGGGCTTGTTTGAGCTATTTTGAATACACGCTGTCTATACTGGTGTAAGTCTGGACACCATGTTTGTGAGTTTTTTTATTAAAGAAACAATGCTTTTACTATATACTGCACCATGAGTTTGTCCTTTTCCCTTCTGAGTGGCGGTCTGAGCATCTTCTATTGAGGATATTCAGTATCTTTGAGGTGGATCTTTAGTTCTGCAGATTATTACTCCTTGGAGCTCATCCTGCAATATTCCTATTGTTGCTGTCATCTACTAATCTTCGCTCCCAGAGCAAAAAGCGCTTTATGCTGGTTTATCATATATCAGCATATTGCTCTGGTGAATTTTATTTAACCGATTTTGGTGGTGGATTCACTTGGTGATAATATATTTTTTGGACACCATTGATTATTTGAACTTTATATTTTTGGACTTTATTTTTGTTGCATTTTATATTTTCCATTTTCTGTTTTTCTCAATGATTATTATTGGTTTGATCCTTAATTGTATACACTTTAGCGCAACCTGTTTTTTATATACTAAGAGCTAAATGTAGCCCTCTCCCCAACTAAAAGAAAGAAAAAATAAGACCAATTAAAAAGTTTTTTGTGAAATTACAGAAACTCACACCAGTGAAAATAAGGCTTCCAAGTTCAATAATAAACCTTTCAGGAAGTAGATATACAAATTTTAATGGTTGGGATTACTAAATCTGCAAAACCCATGCTTCTCAGAACCTAGGTTTAAACAGCCCAGCTTTAAAAGCCAATGAACAAGAAGCAGGGTGAAATATTGGTCATTGAGATAACCGATCTATCTTATCTAGTAGAAGCCACAGAGTCAGCTAACAGATGGTTATCTTACCATGTTCTCTGAGAAGAATTACAGGAATGCTCTTGACCCAATCTTGCAAAGTAGAGGAGGTAAAATCTTCAGCAAAGGAAATGCATCAATAAAGGAATACGAATCCTAAGGATCAGGGCACTAATTGCATCTATTGTTGGATCCTGCATTCTGGAAACAAACCTGTCTAGCTTCCTGTTGAACTAAGATGCTAGCAAGTCTAAATCCAGCATACCCAACACAGACCTTGAAAACACCTCTGGATGGGGACATTCCTCGGGGTCAAGGTTGAGATTAGACTCTACCTACACCACCACTGCAACACTCCTGGTGTTCCCCGGATGACTGATGTAGGCCACAGCTTTGACAATTATACAATGAGGAGCAGATGACAGATCAGAAAGGAGGTCTGGTGAAATAAAGGCTAATTACTAGGAACTCAAGAATGGTGATCAGAAGTGTTGGTTCTTCCTGAAATCAATGCCCCTGAACAGACAGAGGGCCTAGAATTCCAACCCAACACAGAAGTCTGGTATTCATCATGACCATAATTACACTCCATTGTAAAAAAAAAAAAAAAAAAAAAAAAAACAGCCCTGCCCTCAGACAAAGCTGTGGAGAAACTACATCATGACAAATACATGTTGGATCAAGGAAGTAACCAAGGCAGCTTCTTCCAGGGACACCTGAATTTGTCCCATGTCACAAGAACATTTATTTTGTTCTGAATTGGAATTAAGCAAACAATCACTTTAAAAAGGTGGATTCTATCAATCCCAGCACTTGTATGCAACTCCATGCGGAAGACCAATATTGGGAATGATTTTGCCAAACCTGATTTTGCCTAAATCAATTTTGCCAAATCACAGGGCAGGAGGACCTTTGTCTGAAGGGTATCCAGAAGAAGGCCTAATCATTCAAGTTATGCAATGGGATCAAAGATTACTTTATGATGTTCAGGATACATCTGAAGTGCTCCAAGGTCCGCAGTGTGATTGACATATTGGAGTCTAAGGCCAGGGAAGTCTTTAGTGCAGATTTCCCAAGTATCCTATGACTGGAATATCGTTGAGACGAAGGAGGCTCAGAGAAGGGCTAAGGCAAGGCCAAAGGGAAAGGCAACAGACTGATAGTGGTTGTCACCCACAAAAAAACAAAACAATTGCTGATGCCCTGAAAGATAGGAATATGTAAATACTCATCCCTAGATTCTATCTGAAATGTCTGAGGCTGAATGAAGGTGTTAAGTCCAAGATTGCACAAATGCCACATCTGGGCTTCTGAACTTTGAACTTTCTGAAACTTCGATTGAGATCAGAAACAATGACCTCCTGAGTCAAGAGCCCCCCAAATTACTGAAAAAGATCCATCCAAAATTGTTGAGACAAGGGAAAGCACAAAACAAAGAATCAAGGTGAAGGACAGAGGTGAACACTATTTTGTAACCTTTAATGCAAAGGTGTCAACATGCATCATTGATCATTAGCTTTGTATGCTTAGGGTAATTGAGAACTCCTGCCCCTACCTGCCCGGTATTAAATTTAAAGTGGCAGTTCAGACATAAATATTGCACAGCCACTTGTGTGTTACTCCTCTTCTGTATGGCCTGAGTGAAACAGGGGAGTGTTACCTTTTACAAAATAAACCCAGTTTGCACAAAACACCTGCTACATGGGAAAATGACATACAGTAAAATAAAATAAGCTACACAACATGGAAAAAGATGCAGCTAGCAGCACAATATCACAATTATGAGCAGTTATATCTTGCTCTCCCGCAGTCTGGTAGCTTACTCAGACTGCAGTCAGTAATGGAATAGCTCCTATCTGCAACCAATAGTGAAATAGACTCAGATGTTCACTCAAAACTAACATGGACGAGGAAACAATAGTTCAAGCATACCACTTTTAATGAGGTTGTTGGCATCTGGATCTTCTAGATGAACATCAGAAAAGGAGGCCTCCATGGACTGCAGCCTTTTTTGTTCCTCTTTGAGACTTTGTGCAATTTGCTGCAAAGAGAAAAATAAAAAAAAATAAAAAAAGTTACACTATAGATCAACAAAATCATTATCTGTGTTGACATGTCCTACTGAGGTTTATACTGCACCCTCCTCATTGTGCTAGTGTGTCCAATTCTCAAAAACACAATATCAACCAATATGTGCCGGGAAAAAAAAAATCTGGATTAAAGATAGAAGTCTGCTGTTAGAACTCTGGTGCCAGCACTGCAAGGGTTAACTGTCTAGGCAACTGCGAAAAACAGTTTTACTTACCAGATCCTCTGCATTTGCAGACTCCTCGATGCAGAAAGGCTGGTCCATGCAGCCTATTTCCCCCTGTGCTCTGCTGGTCTTGTGCCCTGATGTCATCAAGACCATGCAGGGACCGTAGCACTGCACTAAACGAGAGGACACATAAGAGCAGTCCACTGCCAGAGTGCAGGGAAGTGCTGTATGTTGAAGTAGGAGAGGATCAGTTA
This sequence comes from Staurois parvus, assembly GCF_062004578.1. NCBI lineage: Eukaryota > Metazoa > Chordata > Amphibia > Anura > Ranidae > Staurois > Staurois parvus. The sequence goes on along the minus strand of NW_028317813.1, from coordinate 1,561,212 downwards.
AAAGTAAAAATGCTTTTACCATTCTCTAGTCAAAATGAGCATAAGTCCTTTGCAAGGTGGGTGCAGCCTCATTGCAAGAGGACTTTTCTCACAGTTTGGCTTTAAAGATACATTACAGTGAGAATTAAAGGGGAGGATCCACCCATCCATATCGAGTGTGGATGGGGAAATTGAGTCACTAGTTAAACGGAACTAAAAAAAAAAAAAAATTTGGAAATTAAACCATTCATCATGACTCCGTGTTACGACGTGGTATCAAATATTTTTGAGCCTAGTTTTGTAACACACCAACAGATGGCAGCACAAGGCTGCACGTACAATCACAGGGAGCACCAACCTTCATAAAGTCAGTGTGCCAAAAGACATCGGCCTGTGTACTTCAGGACCATCGCCGTAAACTTGCTGAATCATGTCAAGTGTCTCTGTGGTAGATTTGCCCATTTTCACGCAGAATTTCACGTTTGCGCTTTGTTCCAACTTGCTGTCCATGATGAAATGGCAAATGTGGTAATGCGCATGGTCAGAATAGCACCAGTTGCACAGCTCCTGATGTACACAGGACAATGTCATTTGGCACACTGACTGGCTCCCTGTGACTGTGCGTGAAGCCTTGTGTTGCCATCTCTTGGCGTGTTACAAAACTAATCTTGAAACTTTTTGATACCACCTTGTATAGTGGGGGAAAGTAGACTTTTACAAGGAGCTGAAATTTGCATACAAATCCAGCTGTGCATATATATCTGGCATCTAATGTTTATACTGAAAAGGATTTAAAAAGGCAACATCTGTTTATCTAATTCTTAATAAAAATGTTCAGTTTGGACTTCTAGGTTTTCTGGATAGTCAACTGGTGATAGCATGCTACAGCACAAAAATTCATTTGCATAGTCATCATTTCAGTATACATTTTGAAAACCATACAGGTCATTTTTGTCCTCTTTACGCCAAAAAAGAAAAAGTGGTATTCAAACAGGTATCAGTTTATACAGGCACACACTCAATCACTCTTTTTCTGGCTATTTTTCCCACAGTAAATACAATCTTTACAGTAAAGCCTGTCTAAAAGTTACAGAACCAGTGTTAAACTGCTGTTTTTTCAGTTATGTAAGACATACCTCCATCATCTCCAGCTTGTCAGGATAGGCAAGGTCTCCTGGAGCTGGCTTATAACCCAAGATATCTGTCTGGATGTATATGTGTGTTCTATAAACAAGTCTTTCCTGTACATCCTCCAACATCTGCTTCACCACAGCCGCAAAGGCACCTAGTTGATAAACTGATCAAATTAAACACATAGGTCAATGGAAAAATAAAAAATTCTTTGGGACATTTTCATGACGTGAAAACTACAAAAAAGATAAAAACAGAAGCAAGTCAACTGCAGTAAGCATTTCTGTTGCTTTGACCCATGTTAGAGTTGCTTTGACCTGCATTTGACATGCGTCTGGAGGTAACTGTGATTAACATACAAGTGGTCTAAGGCTACTATTGAGTTGCTTTAAAACTACTTCTGAGATGCTTAAGTTGCTTTTGTGTTCAGATGACCTACATAAAAAGGCAGGCAATTCAGAATCAGACAAACAGCCATATATACAGGCCTTAAATATACAGACGTTTACAGCATGGCTTCTCAAGAATCCAATTCACCAGGTTCTCTTGAAAAGTAGACTAATATATTTCTACTACAGAAAAAACCTCTGGCAAAATATCAAAAAAGTTAAATTATTTTACTACGCGTTAATTATAAATCCTCATATTTGGCAATCAACAACTCTATACTGGATGAGGGTGTGTGTTTTTAATTCTCCATACTTCTGATGAAGCTATGTAGTTGGAGCAAAATATGTTGAGCTCTTACTTTATTTTGGGAGCACTTTTTGAATGCACATGGTACTTACTCCCCCTTTTTTGGAGTGGTCTGCATTGCACATTTTAGTGCATTATCTGCATTCCTCAAGATCGTGAGGTATTTTTGACTTGATATGGTGATATATGGGGCTTGTCCATTAGAGGCTTGTATTGAGGCCCGTGGATGAGTGTATCCATAGTACATATCTGTGGCACGATAGATCATATTACTTACTTAGTCCTTTCCTGGGGGAACTTCATTTCTTCAGTGGCGAGTGTATATATTCTACCTGATAAGCATATGATCAAACTACAATTGTTTTGCCACAACTTCTTCCAAAAATGGTATGCATCTAACTCAGCTTGGTGCTGGTAACCATTTGGATAAAAGGGATGGATCTACTGACTAATAATTGTAATTTAATTCAGTTATGAGATTGTAACGCAGTGCATTCCAGTCTATAAGGTCTTGAATTAAATGCAGTTTAGTATATAAATGTTTTATATAAATCCTAATAAAGGTTCCATTTTATATTTATTAACTGGCTAATTGGTGCATAGGGACACGCACCCTGGTCCAGTAAAAAATATAAAAAAAGCAACAAAACATCAGCCTCATTCACACCAACAGTGTCAAACCTGTGTTTACATGCATTTGGTGGACATAAATACATGTAATTATGTTTCAATGGTGAAATTCACACTGAGCATTTACGTGCAGAGAAAAGTTGTTTATACTTCCCAAATAACTTATCCTGTGCTTAGAATGTGTGAATGAAGCCCAACACATACAGCTTAGGACTGATGAGATCCGATGGCTAGCAGCATTGTAGAATTATGTAATACATATACTACTGAGATAAATGTGCCACAGAAGAAATAAAATAAAAACAAACAAAATAATAAAAAAAGATTACCATTGTTTTGAACATGATCTTCAAGCATTTCAATCTTCAGTATGCCACAAAGTTCTGACAATGTTTCTAAATGAACTATGTGAATGATCAACGGTCGCAAAACATCATATAGAGACAGGCACAGTTTCTCCAAAAGTTCACTATGATAAAAAACAAAAACAAAAAACAATTTACCAAAAACAAACAAAATTCCTAGAGGATGCTCACAAAAGGTCAAACAAGTCTCAGAAGATAGGTTTGTTCCATCGACTATAACTGTGATTAGTGAACTATGGAAGGTAATAAATACCTGTGTTAAACTGTTATAGGCCATGCAGGCACTATGACTTAATAGACATCAATGGGACTGCCTGACAGGGATGCACCAAACTCCTGTGCATCTCTGTGCAGGTAAACATGGCCCTGCATGGGCATACAGTATTGTATGCTCAGTGTGAACAAGGCCTTATAATTAGCATTCAAAAACTAAAACAAATGTGTTATAAAATTTTATGATAGAGCCTGAACATTCATTTTTAAATAATTGGAGTTTTTCTCTGAAGTTTCTAATGCCCCTGTACACAGCTTTTTTTACTTTTTCTCAGTCCGACTGTTCAGCTATAGCCAGGGCACCTGAAGTCTGGCAAATACTTGCCCTCAAACATTGTTTTACAGCTGAACTGGGCTCTTTGGATTGTCTTTTCAGGCTCATCTGAACACCAATTCACAATTGCTGACAGGATTTGACAACTCAGCAACAGCTGCTCTTCTGACCCGGAAAGTTCACACAGGAGACACAATGTTTGCTTGATTACAGCAGCTCTGATTTTCCTTCTCTCCCATTTTTGGATGTTTTTTTTTCCTGGGATTAGGTACCTATTTCTAGTTGGTACCCACTCCCACTTCTGCTCGGCTCGTCTATGAGAGCCAAGTAGTTGTTTGCCCCCCGCAAACTGCTGGGACACATCACATCCCAGGAGGCTGCGGGTCCATTCAGAAGTGCAAAGGGGAACAAGCTGTGAAGCTGCAGGAAGTCACAACCGGCTTCCCACAAGCAAGATGGTGGTGCCTGGAACCAGAACCTGGAACAGTCCTGGGCGATTAAATATTATTAAAGGTCAGCAGAAAGAATTTTTTGGCCGGAGCTGTTCTTTATCAACTGTGCTACAAGCTTGTCACATACACAGTTGAATTTCTCCTAAAAATATAAGAATGGAAGTGGATTTTGAGGACAGAAATTGCTTGAAAGGAATAGAAACAAAAGTTTGCAAACTTAATTTGAATTTTCATTTGCAATAACTTTGAACTTACAAAGAACAATCTATAACTATAAAAGGGTAACTTGACACAACTAAAGCAAACAAAAGAATAAAAGGCAAACTAAAATAAAGCTGGCAAGCTGCACAACTCAAGGTCATCCTTAAGTCACAAAACATTTTATACTAGGAAATCTCTAGAAAAAAAACAAAAAACTAAAGTGCCAAAAAAGGCTGCTAAAAAAAAAAAAAAAAAAAAAAGGAAGAAGGTGGTTTATCTATGTGGGTCATACGCCACTACTTTCAACTGCATAAAAGCTTTGCTGGGACTTGTGTCCTGTAACATTCTCTAAGATATGGAATTTACGTGTAAAATTAAAATTCCTATTATCTTAATCTTACAGTACAGGTCACAAAATCTGTAGTCATAAACCATGGGATGTCCCCAAGCAATTAGTTGAGGGGTGGGGAACAATATAGCAAACAGGCCCACAAGAAGACATTGGTCAACGGGTCCTAAACAATCAAATGACAGCATAAAGCACCTTGCAGCCAAAGCTCACATCTGCAGAGGCCTGGAAGTCTAACCAATAAAACTTTGAGAAGATATGAACAAATACTAGGTGGCAGCTTTGCCTGTGAAATGGATGCTTGATGCTGAACGGCCCCAGAAACACCAAACATCTAGTGCAGTGGACCCTGATAGAAAGAGGTAGATTAACATGAGTCACATCTTATATAAAGGGTCTTTATAAGAGTGTGTGAAGCTAAACATCTTTTGTACAGAATAGATAGTATTCTATAGAGACAGGTTTCTGCTCCAAGAGCCAGATGCTGGTCTAGACCAGACTGGAAGAAGACCAGGTTGAGGGGAATAGATTATTCTCGAATGTTCAGGTGCCTACTTTGGCACCAGCCTTCCAAGTGTGATGGTTGATCATACAAGAAGTATATGCACTTGCTTTGAGCAAGGTGGGAATGACATAATCAGTAATGCACTCTATCCTTTATGACATGGGTTTCAATAATCATGCCATTAAAGCCAGAGATTGAGAAGCAGGGTAGAACAAAAAAGGGCCTTGTGACAGGAGGCCTTGCCTGTTTGGAAGAGGCCAAGGCTCATCAGCCAAGAGTCTGAATATGTCTGTACCAAGTTCAGTTTGGGGTAATAAGGATCACTAGAATCAATTCCCCCTGTATCTTGCAGAGCATTCGAGAGAGAAGTTTCACTGGAGGGAATGCACACACCAGACTGAACAGAGTCCAAGGAATCAGTAAGGCATTAACTGCAAAGGTCAGTGGATCCATAGATTTGGTCACTAAGCTGGAAGGTCTTTTGCTGAATATGGAGGCCATGATGCCCACATCCCATTTCTGACAGAGCATCAGGCTTGCCTCCTTCAGAGCGTCTTGACTTTTGGTTCTCACTTGTTGGTTTATATAGGCCACTGTCACAGCATAGTCGGACCCTACCCTTTTTCTGGGTGACTATGTAGGAGAGGGGTCCAGTGTGGGAAAGTCAGTCTCATAGCTCCCAGTTCCCCAATATTTATGGGGTGCGTCAACTACTGTGGGTACCAGGTTCCCTGGTAAGTGAGGGAATTGGAGATAAAGTAGACCCAGTAGGACAGGCTGCTGTCCACCATTACAACCTCCCAGGGAGAGAGGAGGAAGGATTTCCTGGACTCTAGGGCTGAGTTGGAAATCCACAGTGCTAGGGAGATTTTCGCCTAGTTGGATAGAAGTGGTGAACAATCTAGAGAACAGATCTGTTTGTTCCACATTGTGAGAAGTCTGAGCTGCAGAGGTCTGGAGAAGAACCAAATAAAGGAAAATGCATCTAAGGAGGACACCATGAGGCTTAGAACTCTAGTCGCAATGGCCAATAGGAAAATGGGACCAACAAAAGCAAAGGATGCCTTCAATAGGAATCCAAAGTGCCTGACAACTGAAAGAAGGCATATCATTATAAAACGTTTATTTTACAGTTCTCTCCTCTATGAGACAAAGTACTTGTTTCTAAAGGCTTTCTAACCCTAGTTTTGAGGTCTGACCTGCACCTCCCCTTCTGTCACAGTCAATAAAAAATTAGATATGCTACAAGTGAATATATACAACCAACAATTTCTTATATAATATACACAAATTTACCACATACTCCAATTTTGGTGTTGGTTTGGTGAAAAACTCATTAAAAAGTTGGTGTTCATCCTGACACACATGGACCATGAATGCACAGCCACTCCGCACCTGGAACATATAGAATGCAGCTGTTAAGGACATCTAGGAGCATGTAATTATTATTATACAGGGTTTATATACCACCAACAGTTTGTGCAGCGCTTTACAATATAAAGGGGGACAGCACAATTACAATACAGTTCAATAATAATACAGTTCAATGAGAATCTAACAAAACCATGCACAGGCAGTAGGTAAAGCAAGAAAAGTCACATTAGCAGATCAGGTGCCTGATTAGGGCTAGCTGTAAACCAGCAGCAGTCAGAAAGCAGTCAAACACATTATATGCTTACCAATGCACAGTGATCCCTGTTGTTCTGGCTGGTGAGATCTGTGATTGTTCTGGTGATACTTGGACTAAGCAGATTCTCTCGCTGATCTAGGTAGCACTGATGTATTTCAGCAAGAAGCATCTGGTATCTTTCACACATTTTAAAAGAATAAAAAAGGATATTCAGTAAAGAAAAGCAAAAATGATTCACTGAAACACATTGACAAAGTGGTTATAGATCTCATTTAACCTATACAGTTTTATTCTATAATACTTTACAAAATAAAAGGGAGACAATACAGCAACAATACAGTTCAATACAAGAGGGTAAATAAGGGTCCTGCTCCTTGGAGCTTACAATCTAAGAGGAAGGGATTGGTGGTACAAAAAGGTAATAACTGTGGAGGATGGACTGGTAGAAGGAATAGAAGATTCCGTTATTAGCTGAAGGCAGGATAGGCTTCCCTGAAGAGATAGGTTTTCAGAGATCGTCTAAAAGTGGGCAGAGTAGGCGATAGTCTGATAGATTGAGGTAGAGAGTTCCAGAGGATGGGGGAGGCTCTGCAGAAGTCCTGTAGACGAGCATGGGAGGCGGAGACAAGGGAGCTAGAAAGCAGAAGGTTGTGGGAGGAGCAGAGAGGACGGTTTGGGTGATATTTGGAGACAAGATTGGGGATGTAATTTGGGGCAGAGTTATAAATGGATTTGTATGTGATTGTTAATGTTTTGAATTTTATTCGTTGGGAAAAGGGAAGCCAGTGGAGGAATTGGCAGAGAGGGATGGCAGATATGGAACGGTCAGTAAGGTAGATGAGTCTGGCATTCATGATAAGACTGAAGAGGGGATAGCCTGCGATTAGATAGGCCAATGAGGAGGGAGTTACAATAGTCAAGGCGAGATATAACAAGGAAGTGAATAAGTTGCTTAGTGCTCTCCGTGGTTAGGAACGGGCGTATCTTGGAGATGTTGCGGAGAGTGAAGTCTACAAGATTTGGACAGTGATGGGATTTGGGGCTGAAAGGACAGATGGAAGTCTAGAATTACAGCTAGTACCCTGGCATGAGGGGAGGGACTGATGGTTGTATTGTTGATCTTGATGGAGAAGTCAGGAGAGGGGGCACGGGCTGGAGGGAATTTCATTGATTTGAACATCATAAAAGAGGAGTCAGAGCTGTGCTGATGGAAATGGATTCATAGGGGAATGGCATGCGATTGCTACCGAAACTCGGTAACCTGCATTGCGAGACATGGCTGCAGATCACTAAGGGCTGGATTTAAAAAAAAAAAAAGTAAAAGTGAGATAAGTAAATGTTATTTTTCATTTCTTTCAATTGTCTATATATGTGTTATTGTCACTAGCACTATGTCAGGAGACTTAAAGTGTTACTAAACCCACAACATTAAAATCAGTCTGTATATGCAATAAAGCATGCTTGTGGAACCTAAGGAGTTATTCCTCTGCATTGTGTAAAAAGACCGTTTGATTCTTTCTTCTCTGTTCCTTCCCTTTTTCGAGTGACCAACTCTCATCTCCTGATAAGACAGACTGAACCGTAGGCATTTGCATATGCTCAGTTTGGTGTGTATTGCTAGAGAGGATTTATTTTTTTTCTTGGGAGAGTGCAAGTGATCAGCACAGGGCCAATCAACACTTCCCAGAGAGAGGTCAAGGGTTTTGCATCCTCCTAGAGCAGAAAGAAAACTCCTTCTACAAGCTTTAATCAGTGCTGGGCTGGACACTAATAGCAGCCACAAGACCGCTCGAACAGCTGATGAGAAAAGGTATTTAGCAGTTTATATTTACTAAAATAATTGCATTTCCATGTTGTGTGTACTGTGGCAGACCAGATATAGTAGATGCAGGGTCCTGGGTTTAGTAACACTTTAAATTAAATGTGTGTGAAATGTTTAATACATTTCATAGTGGTGTAGTCAGCTTAGTCAGATTTCCAGAAATGGAGATACATTACACATAATTGACCTAGCTAGCCTATTGAATCATGTCGTTTACCAACAATAGCAAAAGGAAGCTAAAAAAAAAAAAAGGAGAAAAAGTTTTCTTCCAAAGCATTACTGGACAAGAAATGAGCTGTGTGTTGGAAAATTTCCTTTCCCTTTACATGGCTTCTGTACTGACACACTAAGGAAACAGCTGACAGCTCGAGAGGAGAGGAGAGGAGAGCCGGTAATCGGCTTTCCGCAGAGGGGACATGTACACTGATCATCAGGGCACTGATGATCAGTGTGCCCTGATGATCAGAGTGGCCCCAGAAGTGCCACCTGTCAGTGTCCATCAGTGCCAGCAGTCAGTGCTCATCAGTGCCACATATCAGTGCATACCAGTGCACATCAATGCCACATAGTGCCGCCTAAAAGTGCCAATCAGTGCCGCCTATCAGTGTCATGTATCAGTGCTGCCTTTCAGTGCCCATCAGTGATGCCTGCCAATGCCCATCAGTGCAATCTACCAGTGCCTCCTCATCAGTGCCACCTATCAGTGGCCATCTGTGCAGCCTATCAGTGCCCATCACTGCAGCCTCATTAGCGCACATCAGTGAAGGAGAAAAATCACTTATTTACAAAATTGTATAACAAAAACTAAGAAAAAACTATTTTTTTCACATTTTTCAGTGGTTTTTGGTTTGTTTAAGAAAAAATAAAAGTCCCAGAGGTGATTAAATACCACCAAAAGAAAGCTCTGTCTCAAAAAAATGATAAAAATTTCATATTGGTACAGTGTTGCATGACTGCGCAATTGTCATTCAAAGTGTGACAGTGCTGAAAGCTGGAAATTGGCCTGGGCAGGAAGAGGGTATAAGTGCCCTGTAGGCTAGTGGTTAAAATGTTCTTAAGCACATTTCACAATGTTGCCACTTCATGAAGCATCTGTATTCTATGTGCAAAAACTACAGCTACCTATCATTTCATGCTAGGGAACAACTAAGCTAAAGGTCAAACGTCACGAAAGTTGTGAGTAATACACTTCGATTAAATAAAGATATTACGCACTTGCCCTCCAGAGGATTTACTCCCCTTCCTGACCAGGTCATTTTTTGCAATATGGCGCTGCGTTACTTTAACTGACAATTGCACTGCAATGCTTTCGACTTTTTGCTATAAAACATATCCAGTAACATTTTTTTTTTTTTTTAAATCAGATTTCGGCATAAATTTAAGCCAAAATGTATTCTGCTACATGTCTTTGCTAAAAAAAAATCCCAATACATGTAAATTAATTGGTTTACATGAAAGGTATAGCATATGCAAATGGCGGTATGTATACTAGAATTGGCGCTGATCAGCGACGTATAGTGGGACTGCAGCAGGCATTCTGACACTGGGGGAAACTAACTGCCACTGACATCCCAAGGACACCAATACAGTGATCAGTACCAAATAGCACTGACACTGTAGTAAATGACACTGGGCAACAAGGGGGTAACATCTGGGGCGATCAAAGGGTTAACAGTGTGCTGTGTGTTTTACTATGTAGACAAGCTGCTTTGTATTGCTCTGCACAGCTGTTCGTGATGACAGGGAAGAGATCAGTATTGTTTACACACAGACCTCTCCCCTTTCACTGTTCCTCAGCGGGAAATCTCTGGCCGGGACCCGGTGATCAACAGCTGTAGCTGCCAATGGCGGCGCAGGTAGGGCGGCATGCACGCCCCATACCCAGAAATGCAAAATCACATGTATGTATGTATGTATGTATGTATGATGTGATGTGATTTTGTGCAATAGTTCTGGGATAGGGCGGCGGGAAAGCAGTAAATGAAAATATGGGGATAAAAAGAGCCCAGCATTCTAACAGCAATGTAGCACATAATGTACAGTTCACACTTCTGTAACAACTAGAGCAAACTGTTTGGGTAACACTTCTTTCTTTTAACCAAAATACTCACTCTGGTATAGTCTCAGATCGCTGCTCCATCTGTTCAATCAGCGTCTGCAGAAACACAAATAATTACATGTAATACAATTTTTACTATGGCGTGACTAATTAACAGCCTGAAGCATGCAATTGAAATTTGTGTTAATTTAATTTTTATTGCCATCGAGCTTCTCAATATAAAAAGGAAAACAATGTTTCACTATCACAGTTTAAAAAAATTAAAAGGATCAGTCTACTTCATTCAACGCTATCGGCAGCAGACCTGCAATGTTCATGAAGAGGTCAGCAGTTAAATATGATGCAATGCAAATGGCTAGTATGTGTTTCTATATGCAATCCCAGAGTTGTTGAGCAATTTTCAGTTTATCATTTGATGGACAACACAAGTTGCTGTAGGATGCATATCAAAAGGAGGTACTTTATCAGGAGATAAAGTGAAGAAGGGACATGCAAGGGAACCTGGCAATCTAGTGTTAGCTACCAGGTGTCATCACTAACAGAAGTATGTTCATTTAAAGGGCAACTCCACTTTCCTGGGAAAAAGAATTTGCAAATAAAAAGAAAATAATAATACAGTGTATACAACTGCGACAAGTCATATTGTAATTGAATGTTATTAAAAATTCCCTTTTCAATCTGCAGCACTTTAAAGTTCTGTAAAATGCAATACAATATGGATACCTGGAGGTTTTCTGTACACAGAACCCCCCCCCCCCCCCCCCAATTCCCAGAAATGTAATTTTCTGCCTGTGTGATTGGCTCACTGAGTCTGCATTAGGACACAAGTCAGATTTCTGGCATCCCCTGCAACAAAAATGCAATTTTTGGTGAGATACTCCCAAAGGGAAATCACATCTAAAAAGGGATGCAGACCCTGCCACTTTCCTTAGAGCTCTGCAGGTGCAGCAGCTGATTGAGAATTGTAAAACCACACCCATACAGATTCACTCTGCACATTGAAAGAGACAAACAGCTATTTCTTCTGAATAACAAAAAGGTAGGAATCGGCAAACGTTTGTTAAAACCCTTGCACTGTACATTAATGCACCAAAGGGGAATTTTTTTTCCCTCAACAAAAGTGTAAGTTACTCTTTAAGGTAGACCTTCCAATACAAAAAAAAAAAAAAAAAAGCCCATTTAGTCCACAAAAGTCTGGTATGTTGTCAGCCCACAATAGGATTATTGTAGCATTTCTGTCAGATAATCAGGTATTTTTCTATGCTTAGGGGGTATTACACACAAGGTATCGAGAATGTACTGCATATGCTTTTTTTTCCCCAACTTGCCCTGACATTTACAGTATCAGCAGTGTAGGGGACATCATTTTCTCTGACCTGAATAAGTTAAGCATGGGTTCTCGGATGGGGTCTGTGATGGGGGCATCAAGTTTGGAAACCACTGCACTGACCAATCAAAGGAAGGAGGTGCATATTCTATACTACTGCAAAATAGCAACACCTGGTTAAGACTCCCATCAGACAGACTAAACAATAAAATGAGACAGACATGATACTTACCCTGACCTTTGGAGCTGCAGCTCTAAATTTCACATAAAATAAAGTGAAAGCATTGTCAGAATTTGGAGTATTTGATAAATCCTGCTAAAAAGAAAAAAAGTAAAAATTTTAGTTTAATTAATGTTTCTGCATAAACTATACATGGTTACAAACTAAGAAAGCTATAAAATAGGTACCATTTATAATAAATTCTAAATACAGGCATTGTATGTCAATTTTGAATTTAATTTATTAAACCTTTATTGAAATCACAATTCTGGCATTTCTCTCCTACATATAAAAATCGGCTTTTTTTTTTCTAGAAAAAATTACTCAGAACCCCCAAACATTATATAGTTTATTTTTTTAGCAGAGATCCTAGAGAATAAAATGGCGATCATTGCAATTTTATACATTACACGGTATTTGCGCAGCAATTTTTCAAAGGCAATTTTTTCAAACAAAATACAATATACAACCCAATTTTTTGGCAAAATATAAAAGATGATGATACGCTGAGTAATTCAATACCGAACATCTCACGCTTTACACTTCAAACACTGGTGGAATGGCGCCACACTAAGCTACTTAAATATCTCCACAGGAGACACTTTAAATATATTTACAGGTTACCCATTTAGAACTATAGAGGAGGTCTAGTGATACCTCGAACGCCGTTTACATATGTGGGCACAACCTATGTATGAGTTCGCTTCTGCGTGAGAGCACAAGAGAGCGGGGGCGCTTGGAGACAAAATTTTTTTTTTTAATTTTATTTTTACACTGTCCCTTTAATGTTTTTGATCACTTTTATTCCTATGACAAGAAATGTATACATCCCCTGTAATAGGAATAAGGCATGACAAGTCCTCTTTATGGAGAGATCTGGGGTCTCAGGCTTTCCAGGCGGTCCCATTGCCTGTAAAATCAAACCAGCAGCTAATCAACTGCTAGGATGGCTTTTACAACACAGGGAATTGCCGGCTGAAAACAAAGATATCTGGATAATGCCTGTAGCTGCAGGCATCATCCAGATATCTCCACTCAAAGTCCATATGATGTCATGCAGGCGGCAAGTGGATAAACTTGTTCAAAAAGGAATACGGAAAAAAGACCCCCAAAAACCCATAATAAATACAAATTTGGTCCCACTGTGTGTACCAAGTACTACCATATATGTTTATAAAAGGTACAGCCACATATGGAATAAAGACAACTTGCTCTCTACAGAGCTATTCCAATGGTTTTGAGAACATTATTACTATTAATGGGTAATTCTCAGTAAAACCAATAATTTAGTTGTGGGTCTAAATTACCAACTAGATTCTTATTTCTTGTGTGTTTTGTAATGAGATCTTCTGGCTCTTCGAAATCCACCAACACTATTCTCAAGTGCTGTGATGTAGCAATGAAAGATAAGTTCACCTTATGGACAAAAATAATAAATGCCAATTTTTTTGCAGGTAAAAAAAATTTGCATTTTTTATTTTTGTCCAAAGGAGCCTGGAAACTATTGCACCAGCAATCAGTAGATCAATGATGCCATGCAAGTCTCCTGCAGACCTGCCAATTACATTTTTATTTTTGTCAGAATATCTGCTTGTTGTACAGGATGTACGAGCAAGCAAATATTCTGACAGGAAGCTTCTCAATAAACTACCACTGCACTCCACAGCGCTGTGGTAGTTCATTGAAAACTACAAGCCCACAGCCGTTGAGGCTGTTGGGACTTGCAGTTCATTCATTCACGGAACTCCTTGAATGAATGATGTGGCTGTGTAGGTGGAGCCCCGTATGGCAGCTCTTTTCCAATCTGACAGTCCAATCTGACAGATCGCACAGGGGAAACTTCTACCCATACTATCTATCTGTCAGAGGGGGGGGGGGGGGGGGGCGGCGGATGTGGCTGCGGCTATAGCAACATGTTCCACCCTAAAAACAGGTGGAACATGTAACATGTTCCAAAAGTGAACTTATCCTTTAAGGCAGGCAGACATGGATCAAAATTCAGTTGGTTCAGCAGGGTCCAGATAATTTTGATCCATGTAAGGGCAGAAGCATATGGCTGTTTCTGCTGCCTGTGTCTCTTGTGAGACCATAAGTGAAGGAAGACGTGCAGCCAGGACAGCACTGGATTGCCCACAGATCTCAGGTAGGTGTTTGGGAGGATGGTGGGAACAGTTAGTGGGGAGCTTTTTTGTTTTTTTAACCCTAATGCAGGGAATACATTACAATAAAAAAACTGATCGACTTTAGAAGCATTTTAGTACAATAATGTGAACCTATCCTTGCCATTACTATTCAAAACCAAAGCACTTTACATTTGCAACCACATGAAGTCTAAAGAGGACCACACTCTGCAACATACCCGTTTAATCAACAGATTTGTGAGGTTCTGTAGTGTATTCACAGTGTAGGTCTTCATAAGATGCATAGCTTTAGAGAGACATTGCTTAAACTTTGCTAAATAAACTGGATAATCTTTAAAATTAGGCTGCAAAGTAAAAGAAAAAAACAGGAAGAACAAATTATTAAAAACTCATCAGCAAAAAAAAAAAAAACATGCTTTTTTTTCTAACAATAATATATGCATAGATGAACATTGCTTTTGTGGTTTGTAAAGTAATATGTACCTCCGTTAGACTTCTACCCATACAGTAGATTTATATTACTGATGCAGATGTCTACCATGTATATTATTTTAATCTGTACTGTTTTTAGATTGTTTTCTTGTGATCTACTGTATATGCTTTGATAATACAATATTTGTTTACAACCAACAGATGTGCAGATAATATTCTCTGGAAGTGTACAGTATATGATACATTGATACCTATAGCCAGAGCTTTACAAATCGCAGAGATCTAGTAACCAGTTTAAAAAAAGTCAGAAAACTATACACAATTTACCATGGCAATCATTATTTCCCAATATTATTTTACCAACATGTGCATGTACGGGTAAATAAACTTGTATTGCAGAACATCATGGAGCACATAAACTGTGGAAAAAAGAAAAAAAAAAATGGAAGAGCTGTAACCCCGAGATTTTTGACACTATTGTTTAACCCCTTCACACCTCTCCACAGTCCATGAGTTTTCATGTCAGGCGACAGAGAAGCTTCCTGTTCATGTGACCTCTGATTGGCTATCACATGATCAGGACTCCGCCCTGCTGCTTGCTACCCCACTGCACTGTCCTGGGAGTGCACAGTGAGCTCTCTCTCAGCACACAAGCTCAGACCACAATAGGCGCATATATGCGGTGGCTGGGCATTCATGGTCACTCTACCTGCTAAATGCATTACAAGGTCAAGAGTAAATTAAAATACCACGGTAATGCAAGTGAAAACCTCAAGACCACTTTGTAACCCATATCCCAGGAGAATATTTTTCTTTACTTCTATATTTATTATTTTTACAGTTGGAAATGTGTACACAGAAGCATGTCGCATGACAGCCTGAAATATCAATTTATTGTTTTGGGGAATGTTTAGTGATTGAGAAAATCCAGTTTTTACTAAGCACGATCTAACGGTGGCCAAGGGAACTACAGTATATGAAATGCTCAAATACCTGGTCGCCTGAGAGCATTTTTTTCCAAATCGCCATGGCACCAGGTGACCAGGATTTGTCCAGACCTATGATAAATGGTTTAATAGAGAATGCAAGGCCTTATCAAAGTCCTCAAACCATAAACAGAGACCATGACAAAAAGAAGAAAAAGCCCATGAGGTCATACAGAAGCAAAACTAGAGAGACCCTGACAACACAGAAGACCTATGAAATCATAGAGAAGTAATATTACACAGAGACCCATACGACACAGAGGATGGCCCATGAGGTTATAAAGAAACAGCACACAGAGAGCCTGATAACATGGAAGGTGGACCATGAGACCATGATAGCCTACAGATGCAGTACAATAGAGACTCAGACAAGATAAAATGGCCCACACACAGAAGCAACGCTAAAGCATCATCAGACAGAAAATAACTAAATTGGACCTCCAACATCTGGGGGAAAAAAAAAATGACCAGGTCTTTAATTTCCAAGTCTTAGACTGCATTGATCACTTTGTAGAGCTATACCTGACAGATAAATAAAAAAAGTCAAGGTTGACCTGTCAAGACTTATGTTTCAAATCATGAACACAATAGACAGTGACACACTGTGAACACTATGAGAAACCTATTAGCTTTGCTACATCCTAAAAACTGGAAAAAGTCATGACATTCTCAATGAAATCCTTGTCAGAACAATGTTGTTTGTATGACAAAAGACCTAAATATTCATCTATAAGCTATCAAGATCTTTGGGGAAAATGTAGAAAGATGCAGGTCTTTCCCAAACAGTCATATAGCACGGTCTATTAAATGGCTGTTTTTGAGATTATTAGTAAACCTGCAAAGCTGTGGCCTCAAAATTTTAATGTCTGCAGTGGTGTGCATCAAGTACTGACTGCCACATGTCCTGGAGAGAAGAAGTGTTTGGATATGCCCTCAGCCAACTGTTGACAACAGTGCAGATAGCACCTCTGAATATGGATTCAGATCACAGAAATTATCAAGGACATTTATACACAAGTAAAAGGAGAAGCCAGCTGAAAGGTGTGCTTGGGAAAAGATTTACTAAAAAAAGGAGACAATAGAGAGCAAGGATGCTTTCCTTAAAACAGATTTATTTTTTGAGAGAGAGGATTCTCTACTCACATTGGTTTCTAAATGAATTCCATGTGCTTTTGATGGGCTTGATCAGAGGGTTGGACAACAAAGTGGCATTCACTGAAGACACAGCCAAAAGCAGCCCAAGTGCCCGTTCACATATATGCGGATTGGATGCGGCTTGAACCACATCCAATCCACATGACATGTTAAACACCATTGCTTCCTATGGTGCCTGTTCACATATGTCCGCTGCTTGGTGCAGACTCAGTGCGGTTTAAAAAACAGTCATGTCCGATTTCTGAGCAGTGGGTTCAGGTGCGGGTTACAGGCTATTGACTTCTATGGGAACCGTTCCTAAATCGCATATATGAGAACAGGATAAGATCCTGAGCTAATCCTGTCCTGAACCTGATGTAAACCTGAAGTGAACCTGTGAACAGCTGCTGTATCACTTCACTGTGAAACCTGAACTTCAATCCGCACCACACATGTGTGAAACAGCTCTAAAACAGTTCTTGGGGAAAAATGGAAGATTTTGGTAATGCCATTTCCAACTGAATCCTAAAAGTCTGTGAAGATACTCAATAAGAAGAAAAAGAAGGGAGAGCATATCACCCAAAAGCCATATATAAAAAAGGAACTCTGCAATGCTATCCACTTTTCACTCAGATTACACCATCTGAAATGGACAATGTAGTCCTCAAAAAGAAGAGAAAACACAAGGAGACATAATCCAAGAGCACTCCATAAACTCTCATTGCAGTATTATAATAAGTTTAATATTAAAACTTAGGAGTCAGGTGTTGATTCTTTATACATGTTAATGCTCTACATTAGGATCCTGTCCCTTGTAGCTACACTGACTTCTCTAACTTTATATATGGAGGTTGCCATGGTTTTCACACAGGCTGGATATCAAGTATATAAAGTGTGTTCAGCCTCTCTACATGGTGGTTGATGGGACTTGGAGTCTACAAAAGATAGATAAAATTGTTCTTGTTTCGCAGAAGTGACAGGGACACTGCATTTATCTTGAAAATGTTCTTATGCAGGCCATAGATGGGTCGTTTATTGACAGAATTTTCGACCGCACGACAAAAATCAGCCGATATTCACGCCGTTAGTGGGGCCAGCTCGTCGGCCGTATTTCGTGGATCTTCTCATTTATTTTTATCGGTCATGCTGGAAAATCATTTCGTGGACATTGGTGGCAGCATCGGCAACGGGGCCGACCGATTTTTCCGATAAACCGAATTGTCGGCCGATAAACGGCCCGTCTATGGCCTGCATTAGCCTTAAAAATCAAAACCAATGCAGCCACCATGTTTAAAGACTGGTAAAACTGCAAGATATCACATTTTGTTTTCAGGTTTAGATATTCTTTACCAGATAGGTAGCAAAAAAGAAGTTCATTGTTAAGTGTATATGAATCCTAATAACAGGCTCCAAAATAGGAAATACCTTAGCAAAAGGACTGCTCTTCCCTGGAAAACGTGTTAAAAAAAACAAAAAACAAAAAACAAAAAAAAACCACATTCATACAACCACCAAAGAAGAAATATGGCTCATTAATAGACCATAGTTCACATAACTAAAAAGGTATAAAGTGTTGTCAAAAGATCAGCTTAAATAAACTAAAACTGCAGTAAATGAGGGTACAAACTTGTGTGGAAGATTCCACCCCTACTCAGGGATGGTCATTCCAGGTTTACATAAATGGGGGGGGGGTTTACACCTCTTGCAAACTACTTGTCCTCACACCTCACAAGAAAGTCTCTTTTTTCTTAAGGTGTGACTGTTGAGTCTTGACTTGCTGAATTGTCACCATGTCAGATAGGGCTCCGCTAGTACACAGTATACAGACGTGGTCCAATAAAGCCATGATGGAGGAAACCTGACCTGAGAGATACCATTCAGCACTTGCTGGTGCACTGAGATGCAACAAAGGATGAAAAACAAAACAAAAAAACCCACACTTTTTTTGCCTTTTTATGTCAATTTTTGACACAGTTAGCAAACAAAAAGGGGTATATTTTTAAAAAAGAGAATGTGCCATTCATCAAACATTTACTGCAGGTATAGGTTTATAAACGCATGTGTTTTAAATGAAAATTATTGATTTGCCTATTTAATCTTAAAAAGGATAAGTTCACCATTGGAACACGTTATATGTTCCACTAGCTTTTAAGGTGAAACATGTAACATGTGCCCATAGCTGCAGCCGCACCCGCACCCACTGCCCCCCCTCCCTCTGACAGATAGTACGGGAAACTTCTCCCTGTACTAATCTGTCAAATTTGACAGTGCTGCCATGCAGGGCTCCGCCCACACAGCCGCATCATTCATTCATTGACTTCCGTGAATAAATGAACTGCAAGTCCCCACAGCCTTAGCAGCTGTGGGCTTATAGTTTTCAATGAACTACCACAGTGCTGTGGATTGCCATGGTAGCAGTATATCTGCTTGACCATACATCCCGTATGGCAAACAGATATTCTGACAGGTCTGCAGGAGACATGCATGGCACCAGTGATCTACTGATCTCTGGTGCAATGCTTTCCAGGCTCCTTTGGACAAAAATAATAAATGCACATTTTTTTTACCTGCAAAAAAAAAGTGCATTTATTATTTTTGTCCAAAAAGTGAACTTATCCTTTAACAGTCTCCCGCCCGCCATAAAGTAATATGACGGACACAAGGTGGTTCTCTCGTTCTGGAAGGACGTCATATGATGTCTTCCCATTCTAACCGCGCATGCGCGGCGATCGGCGGTGTGCTGTGTCCCTCGGATACAGCGGATCACCGAAAAGAACCGAAGATGTTGGCTCGATCATGTAATGAGCTGTGTCCAATCACAGCTGATCACATGTAAACAGGGAAATGCCGGTTATCGGCATTTCTCTCCCCACTAGCTGTCACGCTGGCAGCTCGAAAACAGAGAAGAGCCGGCATTCCTCGGAGGGGACATGTACACAGATCATCAGAGCATTGATGATCAGTGTGCCCTGATCTGTGTAGCCCCAGCAGCGCCACCTGTCAGTGTCCATCAGTGCCAGCTCTCAGTGCTCATCAATGCCACCTGCCAGTGCCCATCAGTGCCACATCTATACCACATATCAGTGCCCATCTGAGCTGCCTTTCAGTGTCACCCATCAGTGCCAGTCAGTGCCACCTATCAGTGCTGCCAATCATTGCCGCCTATGAGTGCCAGTCAGTGCCACCTATCAGTGCCCATCAGTGATGCCTGTCAATGCCCATCAGTGCCACCTATCAGTGTCCATCAGTGCAGCCTATCAGTGCCCATCAGTGCAGCCTCATTAGCGCACATCAGTGAAGGAGAAAAATCACTTACAGTCAGGTCCATAAATATTGGGACATCGACACAATTCTAACATTCTTGGCTCTATACACCACCACAATGGATTTGAAATGAAACAAACAAGATGTGCTTTAACTGCAGACTGTCAGCTTTAATTTGAGGGTATTTACATCCAAATCAGGTGAACGGTGTAGGAATTACAACAGTTTGCATATGTGCCTCCCACTTGTTAGGGGCCAAAAGTAATGGGACAATTGGCTTCTCAGCTGTTCCATGGCCAGTTGTGTGTTATTCCCTCATTATTCCAATTACAATGAGCAGATAAAAGGTCCAGAGTTCATTTCACGTGTGCTATTTGCATTTGGAATCTGTTGCTGTCAACACTCAAGATGAGATCCAAAGAGCTGTCACTATCAGTGAAGCAAGCCATCATTAGGCTGAAAAAAAACAAACCCATCAGAGAGATAGCAAAAACATTAGGCGTGGCCAAAACAACTGTTTGGAACATTCTTAAAAAGAAGGAACACACCGGTGAGCTCAGCAACACCAAAAGACCCGGAAGACCACGGAAAACAACTGTGGTGGATGACCGAAGAATTCTTTCCCTGGTGTAGAAAACACCCTTCACAACAGTTGGCCAGATCAAGAACACTCTCCAGGAGGTAGGTGTATGTGTGTCAAAGTCAACAATCAAGAGAAGACTTCACCAGAGTGAATAAAGAGGGTTCACCACAAGATGGAAACCATTGGTGAGCCTCAAAAACAGGAAGGCCAGATTAGAGTTTGCCAAACGACATCTAAAAAAGCCTTCACAGTTCTGGAACATCATCCTATGGACAGATGAGACCAAGATCAATTTGTGTCAGAGTGATGGGAAGAGAAGAGTATGGAGAAGGAAAGGAACTGCTCATGATCCTAAGCATACCACCTCATCAGTGAAGCATGGTGGTGGTAGTGTCATGGCGTGGGCATGTATGGCTGCCAATGGAACTGGTTCTCTTGTATTTATTGATGATGTGACTGCTTACAAAAGCAGCAGGATGAATTCTGAAGTGTTTCGGGCAATATTATCTGCTCATATTCAGCCAAATGCTTCACAACTCATTGGACGCCGCTTCAGTGCAGATGGACAATGACCCAAAGCATACTGCAAAAGCAACCAAAGAGTTTTTTTTAAGGGAAAGAAGTGGAATGTTATGCAATGGCCAAGTCAATCACCTGACCTGAATCCGACTGAGCATGCATTTCACTTGCTGAAGACAAAACTGAAGAAAAAATGCCCCAAGAACAAGCAGGAACTGAAGACAGTTGCAGTAGAAGCCTGGCAGAGCATCACCAGGGATGAAACCCAGCGTCTGGCGATGTCTATGCGTTCCAGACTTCAGGCTGTAATTGACTGCAAAGGATTTGCAACCAAGTATTAAAAAGTGAAAGTTTGATTTATGATTATTATTCTGTCCCATTACTTTTGGTCCCTTAACAAGTTGGAGGCACATATGCAAACTGTTGTAATTCCTACACCGTTCACCTGATTTAGATGTAAATACCCTCAAATTAAAGATGACAGTCTGCAGTTAAAGCACATCTTGTTCGTTTCATTTCAAATCCATTGTGGTGGTGTATAGAGCCAAAAATGTTAGAATTGTGTAGATGTTCCAATATTTATGGACCTGACTGTATTTACAAAATTTTATAACAAAAACTAAGAAAAAACTTTTTTTTTTTTTTTCAAAATTTTCAGTGGTTTTTGGTTTAAGAAATAATAAAAAACCCAGAAGCGATTAAATACCACCAAAATAAAGCTCTGTCACAAAAAAAAAAAAAAAAAAAGATAAAAATTTCACATTAAATGATTTCTAAAATAAACCCTCAAATGTCTTTCAGTTAGGGTTTACACCCACCCAAAAAAAAAAAAAAAAAAAAAAAAAAAAAAAAAAAAAAAAAAAAAAAAAAAGAAGAAGAAAGCAGAAAGCAGAAAGAAGGGTAGTCAGTCTGCAGTAACTCCAACGTATATGTATATTGCGCCAGCACTACAGCACTCCTTAATGCACAATGGTTGCTGTGGTGCACTGCAGTGGAAGTGTAAGACCAATTTCTGATTAATATGAACAATAGCATTGCCATTTTTAGTAATATATTAAATCTTACAAGACAGCAGTGATTTTTTAGAAATAGAAAGAAGAAGCTTGAAAAGAAAAAAATATAAAAAGAAATAAAAACAAAAAGACTTTATGATCACATACACTATATAACCACTAGTTTGCGGTTACCTGAACTTCACACCTAAACTACAATCATTAACAGTATCTAGACACGCTTTCAGGGGTTTCCAGTAAAGGGTACTGTTACTGCTACAGCATACAAAGACGTTTTTAACCACTTCAATACCAGGCACTTATAACCCCTTCCTGCCCAGGCCAATTTTCAGCTTTCAGCGCTGTTGCACTTTGAATGACAATTGCGTGCTCATGCAACACTGTACCCATATGAAATTTTAATCATTTCTTTCACATAAATAGAGCTTTTTTGTTTTTGTTTTTTTTGGCTAAATAATACAAATAACACCTGAAACTTTTGAAATTAAAAAAAAAAAAGAAAAAAAACAAACAAACTTTTTTTTCATTTCTGTTATATAATTTTGCAAATAATATTTCTTCATAAGTTTAGGTCAAAATGTATTCTGCTACATTTCTTTTTTGAAAATAATAAATAAATAGCATTTTTTTTTCAAATATTTCTATTTTTTTTATTGCTTTTTTTTTTTTTTACGATTTTATTTTTCAGCACACGGTGACCAAAGCAATACAATGTTACCATAGTAACATTGAACTACTCTGGACAAGTGATCAGGATTTTTTTTTAACACATTATGATTGCTAATACTAATGCATTTCATTTATATTTGCCATCATTGTTACTGAATGAAACTGATTCATTCAGTCTTTTGTTGTGATTAGCTGTGATTGGGCAAAGCTGACCACATGATACAGATGGGCTGTGATTGGCCCTGTCTGTACCATGTGACTGCTTTAACCAATCACAGCTAATAACACAATTGTATACAATGAATGGGCATGACAGGAAGCCATCCATTGTATACAACTGACATGCGATTTGCTGTGATTGGACACTGGCAACGGTCTGGTGTAGTGATAGGACATCGGTTGTGTCCAGTGGACAAAGCCGGTGACAGATCGCGCCACAGCACGACCCCGTCATATGACGCCCAGTCACAACGGCGAGTGTCCCGCCCGGACGTCAATCTGCTATAGGCCAGGCAGGAAGATGTTAAACAACTGTGTGCTTCCAGCACCTTGGCAACAGTTTAGGAAGGCCCTTTCCTATACCAGCAATAATGCATCCCTGTGCACGAGGCCAGGCCCATAAGGACACGTTTGGCATGAAAGAAGAGCCTTCCAGAAAGAGTGGAGGATCTTCTAGCCACAAAAGGGGCAACTCTATATTAATGCCCATGGTTTTGAAAAGGGTGGCCAACAAGATCATGAAGGTATGATTACCAGGGGTCCAAAAACTTTTCACCATATAGTGAATCACAGATAATCATACAGGTATCATAGTATTCAAAATAACAAAAGCATACTATATGTAGCAGCCATATACACAGTCAGACTTTATTATGTTAAAGAAGAGATCTGGTGATTCATTATGCTTCCTAGAAGCATAAAGTGCTAGACTTTTTTTTTTTTAAACCTGAACTGAAAAAGTGAAGATCTGCTATCTGCTAACATTTTAGCCAGATAAAAATACAGGGAATAAAAAGCATCCACTTTTTAGTGGCTAGCTAAAATATCCTGAAAAATCAGAAAGTTTGAGTTTAATATTTTAGTTAATCACTAAAAAGTATCACTTTAACAATGCTTTTTTGTCATCTTTACCTCTAAGTTAGAGTGAATATCTAGAAATGTTAACGGTCCCTAAGAAGTACCCAGGAAAAAATAAGTGTACCTTTGTCTGGAATTCCTCCTGAAAAGCAGCAGTGATCTTCCTAGTATGCAAGTGCGCCTAAGGCAATCTGGTACCTACAGCCTCATAGCTGTATATCTGCAGTGTAAGCGTGCAGTATCTGACTGCTAGTCTCAGGAGATTTGGTGATCTCGCTACCATGCTGCTCATGTTCTTCTTGCTGGCAGCTGTAATGTGAGAAAGCAAAGTCCTGCCTCTGCCAAGATGGCCACCTCCACACAAGGCATGGTAAGTCATCAATAAGAAAAAGCTGTTGCAGGGAGACCACAGGTAATACTAGTGACTAATTCTTTTCCCTCTGTCAGCTTTTTTTTTTTACCTAGCACAGCCTCCATAGTTTAGTTCTGGGTTACCTATTTCCCATTAGAGAGATTCAGGTTAAAATATCTATGAGACTAGAAACATTTGTCAGGAAGCCAGAAAAACCAGAATGAATGTTTCTTTGTAACTAGACAAAAGGTTGGAACATGAGAAAACAGAACACATTCATGTAACTCGTATTCGTGTAACAAATTAAACTCACGTGAGCAGAAATATAAGATATGCAGTCGTCTAGCTTTGATAACATGGGTATAAATCCTTCGCTATTCACAGATAATGTCGGGGAATTTAATTTCTAAATGAAAATAAAAACAAACAAAAACAATTACACAAGGATTATTTCTATAACAGTTGTGTTAGAAGGCATGAAACTACAATGACTGAAGTATCAGTATTATTTGCTCAGTTTGTGCAGGCTGGGACTTGTAGTCTCCCAGCAGTTGGATGGTTATGTAATGATAGAAGATACTTACAAAGAGTCCCATTCCTCTTGCTGGACTTTAATTTACATTTTGCACTATATTTTGGAGGAGGACACAAAAGGAGCATGAAGATCCATGATGAAGAGGTAGAAGAGTGCCTCTAAAGTGGGACAGGAAAAAAGCTGAACTAACGGGGAGAGTCCCCAAACATAAAAGCCAGCAGGTGACTCTATTTCTGCCCACTACACAAACTATTACAAATATCCCTTTCGGGTAGGGTCTCGATCTAATGTGGCTACATGCCTATAGACTCCAATTTAAAAAAGTTTATGGAGCAGCTTTACTTAAAAGCAGAACTTCACTCTAGTTTGGAGCCACATGCTAGTCACAATTGATAAATATAAAAATATTAATATACTTTTTTTTATATTTTCCTGCCAAAAGGATTTTTTTTTCTGGAAAGGTATGATTTTAGCACTGAATATAAAAACCTTAAAAAAAAAAAAAACAAAAAAAAAAACAACACTTATTTTATTTACAAAAGAGGTTGCCAAGATCTAATGATGGAAAATGAACAATGGTAATTTAATTTTATCATGCACATAGCAAACAAAACATACTTACTGTACTTATATTTTCTAACTCATTAAAATAGGAAAGTTTCTGTTGAATAGTTTCAGCAAGGTTCACAAGCTCAGACTGGGAAAAGAGAAAAAATAAATCATGTCAAAGATAATATCTTACTCAAGTAAGAAAAACATTTCACTAATTATTTCTGTTAGGCTGATGTCAGACAACTCTGCTGTTAGTGACAACATCAGAATAGCTAAGAGGCAAGTTGACTGACTGGAATTACTCCTAGTGAAACTACACACATTTTTTTTCCTAATTTTGGAGAGAATATTCAAGCTTCAGAACTTCTTTCTGATTCTTATATCACTTTCTGCCCAAGAAGTGAGAGGAAATGTCCCTAAAGAGAAGGAAATCCCACCTGTACCAGCTGTCAGCAGAACCAATGTACCCACAGGAAGATTGTCCCTGTACTTTCTAGACTAAAATTTTACAATTCACTTCCTAGCATTGTAAGTAGGACAGGAGATGAGAAGTATTTTTTTTCTAAAAAGGAGACACAGACATGTGAGACATAGAAGCCTGGCAGAGGTTCTACCCCTTACCCATGCCACCTAAACAAACAAAAATGTTTGCTGAAGTTTGTCTTGTCTTACAGATAAATGGTCAACAGAAAAACAACTCACAGCATATTTTAGTTTACATTAAAGACACACAAACTATAAAAAAAGAAGTATTTGGTACTGTAGTTTACTTTTGAATATAAGCATATTTGAAAGTTTGGTGCATCCTTTCTCAACCTTTTTTCCCCAGAGGAACTTGTGAAATATTTTTTAGGTTTCAGGATCGTTAACTAAAATCAATTCATTGAAGCTCAGTGAGAAAATCCATAGCCAAAAAGTTCCTCCCGATTCTTGGTGCAGGCTAGATGTAGCTCTTCACTTGTTCCAAGTTGGAACTCTGACATCACCCCTGCTTCCAACAATAAAACCTAAAGATCACATAGGGCTTGTGCCCACAGAAAGTTTTAAGTATGGACAATACCTGCTGCTGGATTTATATATTTACACCAGATTTAATTTTTAATCATTCCAGCTTCTTCCAATGAAAATTTTAAAATTTATTGGTTTACTGAATGAGCAATAACTTTGGCATTATCGATGAAAGCAAAGTACATATACATAACACACACACTTTTTAGATAACATCAAATGCTTTGGGGATATTGTCCTGCAAAAAAGATTTTCCATGCAATCTATAGACAAAAAGATGTAATAAAACTTGAAAAGAAACTTTTAAATTTTAGTTTTAATTCTCATTATCACTGCATTTAAGCAGTTAAAAATAAATACAAATAAATATATTACCATTAAATAGCTTCAATTCGAATCAACCATAACTAAACAGCACCCCAGGCTCCCCCTCTCCCATGTATATGAAAAAAAATATTTTGACAAGTGTTAGTTTTCAAACAACTAGTATACAGTCATGGCCGAAATTGTTGGCACCCTTGATATTTCTCCAGGAAATCATGTATTTCTCACGAAACGTATTGCATTAACACATGTTTTGCTATACACATGTTTATTCCCTTTGTGTGTATTGGGACAAAACAAAAAAAGGGAGGAAAGAAAGCAAATTCGACATAATGTCACACAAACCTCCAAAAATGGGCTGGACAAAAGTATTGGCACCCTTTCACAACTGCGGATAAATAAGAATGTTACAAGCATGTGATGCTCCTGTAAACTCACCTGGGGCAAGTAACAGGTGTGGGCAATATAGAAATCACACCTGAAAGCAGATAAAAAGGAGAGACGTTCACTTAACCTTTGCATTGTGTGTCTGTCTGTGCCACACTAAGCATGGACAACAGAAAGAGGAGACGAGAACTGTCTGAGGACCTGAGAACCAAAATTGTGGCAAAATATCAACAATCTCAAGGTTACAAGTCCATCTCCAGAGAACTAGATTTGCCTTTGTCCACAGTGCGCAACATTATCAAGAAGTTTGCAACCCATGGCACTGTAGCTAATCTCCCTGGTCGTGGACGGATGAGGAAAATTGATGAAAGATTGCAACGCAGAATAGTCCGGATGGTGGATAAGCAGCCCCAAACATGTTCCAAAGACATTCAAGCTGTCCTGCAGGCTCAGGGAGCATCAGTGTCAGCGCGAACTATCCGTCGACATTTAAATGAAATGAAACGCTATGGCAGGAGACCCAGGAGGACCCCACTGCTGACACAGAGACATAAAAAAGCAAGACTACAGTTTGCCAAAATGTACTTGAGTAAGCCAAAAGCCTTCTGGGAAAACGTCTTGTGGACAGATGAGACCAAGATAGAGCTTTTCGGTAAAGCACATCATTCTACTGTTTACCGAAAACGGAATGAGGCCTACAAAGAACAAAACACAGTACCTACGGTAAAATATGGTGGAGGTTCAATGATGTTTTGGGGTTGTTTTGCTGCCTCTGGCACTGGGTGCCTTGACTGTGTGCAAGGCATCATGAAATCTGAGGATTACCAAAGGATTTTGGGTCGCACTGTAGGGCCCAGTGTCAGAAAGCTGGGTTTGCGTCCAAGATCCTGGGTCTTCCAGCAGGACAATGACCCCAAACATACGTCAAAAAGCACTCAGAAATGGATGGCAAAGAAGCGCTGGAGAGTTCTGAAGTGGCCAGCAATGAGCCCAGATCTAAATCCCATTGAACACCTGTGGAGAGATCTTAAAATTGCTGTTGGGAAAAGGTGTCCTTCCAATAAGAGAGACCTGGAGCTGTTTGCAAAGGAAGAGTGGTCCAAAATTCCGGGTGAGAGGTGTCAGAAGCTTATTGATGGTTATAGGAAGCGACTGATTTCAGTTATGTTTTCCAAAGGGTGTGCAACCAAATATTAAGTTAAGGGTGCCAATACTTTTGTCCAGCCCATTTTTGGGGTTTTGTGTGACATTATGTCATATTTGCTTTTCTGCCTCTGTTTTATATTTGTTCCAATACATACAAAGGGAATAAACATGTGTATAGCAAAACATGTGTTAATGCAATACCTTTTTTGTGTGAAATACTTGATTTTCAGGAAAAATATCAAGGGTGCCAACAATTTCGGCCATGACTGTATTTACTGTAGCTACTGTATAAAGTATATACAGTTGTGTTCAAAATAATAGCAGTGTGTTGAAAAAAGTGAATAAAGCTCAAAATCCTTCTAATAGATTTTATTTCCATACACACAAATGCATTGGGAACACTACACATTCTATTCCGATGTTGCATGTTTACTGGTGTGTTTGGGGTCGTTGTCTTGTTGGAACACCCATTTCAAGGACAGTTCCTCTTCAGCATAAGGCAGCATGACCTCTTCAAGTATTCTGATGTATTCAAACTGATCCATGATCCCTGGTATGTGATAAATAGGCCCAACACCGTAGTATTAGAAACATCCCCATATCATGATGCTTGCACAACCATGCTTCACTGTCTTCACAGTGTACTGTGGCTTGAATTCAGTGTTTGGGGGTCATCTGACAAACTGTCTCCGGCCACTAGACCCAAAAAGAACAATCTTACTTTCATCAGTCCACAACATGTTGCGCCATTTCTCTTTAGGCCAGTCAATGTGTTCTTTGGCAAATTGTAACCTCTTCAGCACGTCTTTTTTTAAACAGTGAGACTTTGCGGGGGTTTCTTGCAGATAGCTTGGCTTCACATAGGCGTCTTCTAATTGTAACAGTACTCACAGGTAACTTTAGACCTTCTTTGATCTTCCTGGAGCTGATTGTTGGCTGAGTCCTTGCCATTTTGGCTATTCTTCTATCCATTCGAATGGTAGTTTTTTGCTTTCTTCCACGTCTTTCAGGTTTTGGTTGCCATTTTAAAGCATTTGCGATCATTTTAGCTGAGCAGCCTATCATTTTCTGAACTTCTTTATATGTTTTCCTCTCTCCAATTAACTTTTTAATCAAGGTACGCTGTTCTTCTGAACAATATCTGGAACGACCCATTTTCCTCAGAATTTCAGAGAGAAATGCACTGTAACCAGCATGTACAACATTTGCTGCCTTCCTTCCTTAAATAAGGGCAATAATTGCCACCTGTTTTCAAAGAATGAATGACCTCACTAATAGAACTCCACACTACTATTATTTTGAACATGCCCCTTTCAATTAGTGATTCAATTACACAGAATCAGCAGCATGCATGTCATGACTGTTGGGTCTGTTGGATTTCTATTACTACTCTACTACACCTGCTAGCAAATTGCCATGTAGAAATATCATTTCTACCAAAAACAGTGATTGATCAGGTTAGTGATGATTGACTGCTATTATTTTGAACACAACTGTTTTTTATATATATATATATATATATATATATATATATATATATATATATATATATATATATATATATAAATCTTATTTGCATGATGTGGCAAAGCTATTTTTAAATAAAACAAAAAGGTTTTGTAAATCTTTTGCAATGCGACACTTAAAATATTGTTATTAATATTATACAGGACTTATATAGCAGCAACAGTTTATACAACACTTTACAATAAAAAGGGGGACAGTACAATTGTAGTACAGTTTGATACAGAAGGAATTGGAGGGCCCTGCTCATGTAGTTTACAATCTAAAGGGAGGGGGAGGGATTTAAAATATTGGAGAAGTGAAAGAAGCTTATTAGGACACTTTCGCTGCCAGAGCCATTTTTCGTACACATTTAAAACAGAATTTGTTAGCCCCCCCTTAAACATGATATTTTTCTATAAATACCCTTAAGAATAAAATAGCTGTAGTTCCAATTTATGTTTTGCGATATTTGTGCAAGAGTTTATCAAGCGCAGAATTGCAGTAAAAACAAATTTTAAATTTAAAAAATGATTTGAGGACAATAAAATGTTATACCTCACCTAGTTTTTGGTAAAATATAAAATATGAGATTGAGCCAAGTATAATATAAAAGATGAGATATGGGCAGCACAGTGGCTAAATGGTTAGCACTTCCGCCTGGCAGTACTAGGGTCGTTGGTTCAAATCCCAACCACGGCACCACCTGCCTGGAGTTTGCATGTTTTCCCTGTGCCTGCGTGGGTTTCCTCCGGGTACTCCGGTTTCCTCCCACACTTCAAAGACATGCTGGTAGGTGAATTGGCTCCTGTCTAAATTGGCCCTAGTATGTGTATGTATGAATGTAAGTTAGGGACCTTAGATTGTACACCCCTTGAGGGTTAGGGACTGATGTGAATGTACAATATATATATATATATATGTAAAGCGCTGCGTAAAGTTGACGGCGCTATACAAGTACCTGAAATAAAATAATAAGTAAACAGATACCCAACATGTCAAGCTTGGAATATTTTTCCACGCGCATGCAAAACGACATTAAACTGCAGCATCCTACATATTTCATAGGCAAAACCTTAAGTCCCCTACATGTCATTTAGAGATAACCCTGAATAATGGCCCTAGAATTATTGCTCTCACTCCAGCCTTCACTGCAATATGTAATATGTGTATCGCAAGCAACTGTCTTATACGTAGCACCCCCAAGCACCCCGGGTGCATTTACATGTGGGGGTGGGATGTTTTAAAGGGCATAATTCATTTTTACCAAAAAAGTGATATATATCTACAGGTGAATCTTACTGATATAGGCAAACTGTGCAGCTCTGAGCACAGTTAAATAATGTCCTTGCTATAGATGTACATTTACATACATACTGAACGAAAATGAAAAACTCCCAGAGATCACCCCACCCATCCTGTACCATGACAGGAGTGAGCTCTCAAACATTCAGAGCTAAGGTGTAAGATGTCAGGGGAGAAAAAGAGCATGTGATAGGGGTTTGAATCAGAGAGAGAGCTCATTCCTGTGATGGATGAGGT
The DNA here is from genome assembly GCF_062004578.1 of Staurois parvus. Classification (NCBI taxonomy): domain Eukaryota; kingdom Metazoa; phylum Chordata; class Amphibia; order Anura; family Ranidae; genus Staurois; species Staurois parvus. The sequence goes on along the minus strand of NW_028317813.1, from coordinate 1,530,132 downwards.
GAACAGTAAGAGCTAGCAACAAGACAGGATGGGATGATACGATCTGTAGAATTTTTTCAGCCAGGCTTCAAGGTGGTATACAAACGTTCTACACCTATAGCAAGGGCATTGTTCAACATTGGTCAAAGCTGCACAGTTTGTTTTTATCTACCTATCCGCATACACAGTTTTTAGGTGAACTATGCTTTTAAAATGCCTGGGTGCAAATTATTTTGTACTTTTATTAAAATGTTCTTTAATTCACATAGGGAGCAAAGAGTCCACGTGATAAATTATTTATAAAGTGTAATTCCAGTCAAATTCTAAGCCTAAAACTACTCCCATTCTAAGACTATTCTGTCTGCCCTGTAAAAGAAAACATGTTTATACTTCCCGATTCTGAAGCTGCTTAGGTCCGGTCACAGTGTAGTGTAGAGCTTCAGTGTAGCTGAGGAACAGCTGACAACGGATACCCCATCACCCAGGCTCTGCAGCCATTGTTGCTGCCTCTCCCCTAAACTGAAGCCAGCACTGGGACCTGATCATGTGACTGGACCAATGCAGCTTTAGAATAGGCAAGTATAGACATCTTTCCTTTACAGAGTAGATAGAATAATTTTAGCATGGGGATGGGAGTAGATTTTGACTGAAATCACACTTTAAGACAGGTTCTCTTTAAGACCCCTGATGTCTTACCTGCCTTCCTTGAGATGCCCTCAAAGTCACTCACTCTTCATGCACAACAACAGTCATCAGGCAGGCAGTGTGCCAGAATGTAAACTGAGCTACACACTTACAGCTTAGTGTGCATGGGGGGGGGGGGTTGTGAACAGGCAAGGCAAACTTCTTATAAAGAGCCTGTCTGATTCCATATTTTTTCCAACTTTAGTTTCACTGTAAATGATGTGTTTCACTCTGGGAACCTTACCTGTTCTTTAAGAAGTTGTTCACAGGCTTCATGTAATGTTCCTGTTTTTGTGGACACAAACAAGTACTGTTTCTGAAGGGACTCCAAGTGTTGCAGAGCAAGATTTACATCATTCAATATGGAATCGCATTGGTCCTGGAACCCAGAAAGGTAATCTCTCATCTCTCTAGAGAAGAAGAAAAAAAAAAAATCATCATCACGGAAATATAAGGTCTTTGATAAAAGTTTACTTATCACAAATGTGTCCTTTAAAAAAGGGGAACCATCAAGCAATAAAAGCAAGTAATTTTCCTGTAGGTCATTTGTGCTGTGTATGTTACATAAAGCACAAAGCTTAACCACTTCAAGTCCAGACACTTTCACCCCCTTCCTGTCCAGGCCAATTTTCAGCTTTCAGCGCTGTCACACTTTGAACGACAATTGCGCGGTCATGCAACACTGTACCCATATGAATTTTTTAGCATTTTTTTTTGAGACAGAGAAAACTTTATTTTGGTGGCATTTATTCTCCACTGGGATTATTATTTGGTTTGCTATGTAAATGAAAAAGTCCAATAATTTTTAAAATTTTGCAAATAAATAATCCTTTCTTCATAATCTTGGCCAAAATGTATTCAGCTATATTTTTAGTAGGGAAAAAAAAAATTAACCCAATTTAGTTTATAACCAAAAATTATAATTTCTCAAATGTATGTTTTTTTTAACATACTGTCACCCTAGCAGTACAGTGTCACCATAGTGACACTGTACTACTTGTGGGGGGTAATGAAGATCTTTTTTTTTTTTACACAGATTGCCTTTACACCCATAAAGGCTGTAATAGCAATAATTTCTCCTTCTCTCTGGCAGCATTGCTGCAGCCATTGAGAAATACTGTGAGAGCTGTGATCGGTCACAGCTTGTCATATGGTACAAGGCTGTTGTGAATAACCTTGTACCATGTGATCTCTGTGATCATTCACAGATTTCACTAGTAGTAAGCAATGATGTCAGAAGTGACATTTTGCTTACTACTATTCATGTGATTACTGATTGGCAAATCAGTGATCACATGATCAGGACCTCACACAGAGGTCCCGTACAGCGGTCGGTGTTCCAGACATAGCGGACATCGGATCACGGTGCCGTACGCTCCCTGGGAGCGCGCACAGGCTGAAAATGCGGGCGCCATTTATGAACGGCAACCCGGTCCTGCACTGCTCCTGTCGGGCTGTCTATATACATGGGCCAGATGGGAAGTGTTTAACCTAGGTAGCTAAAAAGTTATGCAATCTGGATTAAGTAAGAGGAACAATGCTAGTCTGTAAAAATGCAATACCTCGTGAAAACCAATCAGAAATGAGTGCTGACCAATGTTAGCAGATAGAAAATTCATTTTTATAAATCACTGCACTTTATGCTGTTCCTTACAAACATCTTTATATAGTCTTGTGGATGTATATGTCCCAGACTAGACTGGCCATAAAGATGAAAGTACAAAAAAAGCATTATACAGATACCGAGCCTCAGTTACTATCTATAGGCTTAAGGGCCTTTGTCAGCGTGCTTTGGCCTTCGACAGATCTCATCAGTTTGAGATGCTCCTGACATTATTAAGAATTCATTAACAGATGCAGCTGATCGCCTTCTGACCAACTTCAAGTGTGTTTTAGATACCCATAGGACTTGTATGAGGAATCAAAAGCAGTTAGAAAAAAAAAAAGTCTATTATGCACAATTAAAGCTAATCTGCATATGAAAATAACAGCAAATAAAAAGAAAATCTGCCTGGCTGTGGTTAGTTGGCTGAATTTTAACAAAAGAGGTCCAATATGCCATACTTTGACAGTCCGAGTTATGTACATAATTTTAAAACGTTGAATCTGGTATAACACAGTAACCGCACCTGTACTTTGCACCTTCATCCTGATCCATGTGCGTCTGAAGCTGTGCAAACCAGGAGAAAAACTGAAACAGAGGAATAAATGTTATGATTGATTTAATCCAAAATATACATTTTCCAAACATGATCTGTTCCTATTTCAATCAGACACTGGATCTAAGGATCACGGTTTGTTTCAGTAGCGAAATTTTAGGATTTTAGACAGTGATCAGAACTCAAAAGTATTTCAGACTTTTTATCCAAGATACACACATTTATAAAATATTCAGTTAGAAAAATGTGTGAATCCTGGGGTTGTGTGAACCTTGGGTTCACACAAACAATGATAAAAAAAAAAAAGACCCCAAGAATGAAATTGAGAAATTACCACAAGGTGGTGTTCTTCCTAGGCCTTTTTTGCTAGCTATGCTATCCTACTGACTCAGCCACTTGCTTCCTGACAATCTCCCTTCCTGTGTGCTCACCAGGAAGCTCAGATGGTGTGTAGTACAGCCTGACTGACAGTCAGCAGCAGAGGCAGCTGAACAGAAGATGATAGTAGCACTGCATGTGTTTAATTACGGACACTTTGATACATTGGGCTTTTGTATGCTAAAGCGAGCAAGAATTGGTTTCTGTATGCTAGGGAGAGAAAGGCACCTATGTTTGGCAATAACAATCCTAAATGTCTGACAGGTAAGTAGGAAGGGCTCCCAGATTAATGACAAAAGCAGCAGGGTGGACGGTTACACTCCCATATGAAACACCAAAGTACTTATCAGGTAGGCTGTGTTCCCAGAAGATGTTTTAAAGTAGAACTAAAGGCAAAAATATATTTTTTTTTTCATTTTGGGTAGAGTAAGAGAGGGTTATAACCCCTGTTGGTTTCTTTTTGCAATCTGTGTCCCATTGGGTAGATTTCCGTTCGTTTCCTGTCCTATAGCCAAAACAGGAAATGAGATGAAATCCTGCCAAACTGAAAGAATCCTGTGTTGTCGCCAAGGTCATCAGAACCAGTGTCCCCAATGGAGGATTTCTCCCTCTTTTATTGTTCTGGTGTCAACCAAAAATGTGGGATTTTCTTTCACTTTCACATTTGATGATAAAAGGTAAACATGACAAACTGAGAGGGCAAATCTCCCTAAATGAGGCACATACAGCAATAAAATGGACAGGGGTTTTAACACCTCTCCGCTATCCAAAACTTTAAAAAAAAAAAAAAAAAGGAGAGACATAAAAAGAAGTTTTGCCTTAGAGATACTAAGGTTTAAAGCAGTATTAAACCCAAAACAAGCATTTATATTGCAGCTTACCAATTCTTAGATGTGATGGCTGCATTTGTTTCCTTTTTGCCTTTCTTTCTTCTATTTTCAGTTGGTGATTCAGCCAGTAACTCTGCTGTGTGTCAGATGTTCAAAGTTGTCCAGCAGAATGTATCAACTAACATGGATGAGACAATCCATTTACCACTGGCAGGGGTGATTAAAATGATCATTTGATTTTTTTTTTTAATCATGTACAACCTTTATCTCAAAAGAAAAAAAAATGTTTGCTGTAACTGATTATAAAGTGTGAACTGGAGTTTGACTTCAATTTGGTATTTGTATTCAAATCTGCTAATACACTTAACACTCCCATTCCTACAACCACCCCCCTCAGAATGATAATGCTGTCTGCGGTGTCTTGGCTCTTTCCTCCAAAGTGGTGTCTCGCTAATACAGGAGGCGTGTTAGTGGCCAGATCACCAGGTGAATACAGAGGGGAAAAAAGCCAAAAGAAAAGAAAACTGATGCAGCCATCACATCTGTTTGGTAATATCACTTTATATTTCAAATCTGTTTGGAACACATCTTTAAAGAACAAACACTTTTTTTTTAGTAACCTGAAGGTAGAGTTGGATGGTCTCCAAATACCTGCTGTGCAGTTTCAATCCTATCATCTTCCATTCCTAGTGCAGAAAATCCTTGCTGCAGGATGCCCTCTGTAGATTCTGGAACAGCTGCAGACAGTCCTACAGTCAACGATATGGAGGTCAGACTGCATAAATCTTCAATTGGAAGCTATGAGAGGGATAGTAAGGCAAACATATTACCCATGCCATTCTCAAAAAAAAAAACAAAAGCATTAAAGAGACATTGCCCATTTATGGCAAAATGACATTGTCTTTGCAAATGGCATTTCCCAACCCTCTTCTACACATCTTACATACACTACCTTGAAGCCCATTGCTCCTCGCTTCACTCCTGCCCTTCTGGGTTTCAGGGGGTATTTGACCTGCTTACCTGTGACAGTGTCTGTGCCCAGCAGATAAACAATTAGTCCAAGCGCTAGGAGAGTGACATCACCACTCCCAAGTCACCCACACAGCTGATTTCAGTGCTGGCTGTCATGAAGCAAAAAACTGAGAGGAAGCACAGAGAAGGTAAGTGTATGATGGTTGGTGGATGCCCTTTGCATTAGCAAGGTGGCAGTGTGACTTTAATTAACTGGACTTCAGTACACCTTACCTTCTTGGTTCTCCTTTCCTCAGATTTTTTTTCTAGTACTCAATATTTATCTGACAGTATTACCATCCAGGTTATTATGACATTGACTTAAAACAATCACTGAACCAGTGCACAGTGTAAATAAAAACACACACAAAACACACACACACACCTTCTTAGAACAAAAGGCAAAAGGGCGAGTTCTTGAATATAGGATAGTGGATGGTGTTATGCAAATCATTTCCTTTCCCCTAGGCCAACTGCACCAGAACTGCTGGAATAAAGTACAGATACAGACCAACATTACAGAGCCATTTAATAAATACTGTATGTCATACAGTTGTTTTAGGCTTGATGGCCATAATCTGTAAAATGTGTGGTGTGGAATCCAAGGCTTCAATGGAGTAGGGCAGGAAGACTAATGAGACCAGACATCTCATACTGCACTATACTAAAACAAGGTATACAAATACTTTTTTTTGTACAACCAGCAGATTGAATGAGAAAAAAAAAAAAAAAAAAAAAAAAAAAAAAAGACAGCTCTCAGCATCCATATAAGTGATGTGGATGCAGGGATCTCACCCACTGCACAACTGTAATCTGACAGCAGAGACTCCTTCCCTGTCAGAACACACAGATCTGTGCTGCAGCCACTGGCTGCAAGAGCTGATCTAATGTTGGTTTTCCAGCAGGACCATTCGACATAAGCCGGTCTAAAAACGGCTTCTGTTGAAAAGACAGGAGTACATACATACCGAAATTTGGCCGATTCCTGCTGAACCAGGAAAATTTCGATGAGTGTATACCCAGCTTTGTAGTACCTCTCCCTAACTTTGCTCACCAAGCACGTTACTGGCACCACAAACCCTTTCTTCAGCATTATCTTATTTCTGCACAAACCAAACTCCATTCAACTTGGAAGGAAAGTCTATTCACAGCCCATAAACCTGCTGATGGGCTATCCGCAGAAATCACCAGGGAGGCATATATAATTTAGTATACACTTATCCAAATGATATTCCATGTTTGAAATGGATCAGGTTTCTCTACTAAATACTATATACCCGTTCATAGGAACCTCACCATCAGAATATGCTGTAGCAACAGCACACTTCTTAATGGCCCAACGACTTGTGTGTCCAGCAAGTTTAACCTTTTAAATAGTTACTTTGCTGTTTTGTTTTTGCATAGAAAACACATTTAAAGAGATAGTAACGCAATTTAATAGCAATACATAATATACAGTATGTAATTTTTAGTCAATATACACTGCTCAAAAAAATTAAAGGAACACTTTTTAATCAGAGTACAGCATCAAGTCAATTAAACTCCTGGGATATTGATCTGGTCAGTTAAGTAGCAGAGGGGGTTGTTAATCAGTTTCAGCTGCTTTGGTGTTATTGAAATTAACAACAGATGGACTAGATGGGCAACAATGAGAGGACCCCTAAAATTTGGAATACTTTTACAAGTGGAAGCCACTGACATTTTTTTCCCTACTCATCTTTTCTGACTGTTTTTCACTACTTTTGCATTTGACTAGGGTCAGTGTCACTACTGGTAGAATGAGGAGATTCCTGGGCCCTACAGAGGCTGCACAGGCAGTCCAACTCCTCCAAAATGGCACATCAATACGTACCATTGCCAGAAGGTTTGCTGTGTCTCCCAGCACAGTCTGAAGAGCATGTAGAAGATTCCAGGAGACAGGCATTACTCCAGGAGAGCTGGACAGGGCTGTAGATGGTCCATAACCCATCAGCAGGACCGGTATCTGTTCCTTTTGTGCAAGGATGAACAGGATGAGCACTGCCAGAGCCCTACAAAATGACCTCCAGCAGGCCACTGGTGTTAATGTCTCTGACCAATCAAAAACAAACTTCATGAGGGTGGCCTGAGGGCCCGACATCCTCTACTGGGCCCTGTGCTCACAGCCCGGCACCATAGAGCTTGATTGGCATTTTCCATTGAACACCAGAATTGGCAGGTCCGCCACTGGTGCCCTGTGCTTTTCACAGATGAGAGCAGGTTCACCCTGAGCACATGTGACAGACGTTAAAGGGTCTGGAGAAGCCGTGGAGAACGTTATGCTGCCTGTAACATCATCCAGCATGACCATTTTGGTGCTGGGTCAGTGATGGTCTGGGGAGGCATATCCATGGAGGGATGCACAGACCTCTACAGGCTAGAGAATGGCACCCTGACTGCCATTAGGTATCGGGATGAAATCCTTGAACCCATTGTCAGACCCTACGCTGGTGCAGGAGGTCCTCCTGGTGCACGACAATGCCCGGCCTCATGTGGCGAGAGCATGCAGGCAGTTTCTGGAGGATGAAGGCATTGATACCATTGAATGGCCCCAACGCTCGCTTGACCTAAATCCAATATAACACCTCTGGGATATCATGTTTCGGTCCATCCGACGCTGCCAGGTTGCATCCCAGACTGTCCAGGAGCTCAGTGATGCCCTGGTCCAGATCTAGGAGGAAATACCCCAGGACACCATCCCTTGTCTCATTAGGAGCATGCCCCGACGTTGTCAGGCATGTATACAAGCACGTGGGGGCCATACAAACTACTGAGTACCATTTTGAGTTACTGCAGTGAAATTTCAGCAAACTGGACTAGCCTGCTGCATCGTTTTGTTACTTTGATTTTCGGGGTGTCTTTGAATTCAGTCCTCTGTAGGTTGATCATTTTCATTTCCATCAAACGATGGGGCATCCTTACGTTCCTAACACATTACCCAGTCCTTATCAGTATAGATATCCAGCATGAGATTTTTCCCCCATTGAGATCTGATGTGTTTTTAAAGTGTTCCGTTCATTGTTCTGAGCCGTGTATGATTTGTTCAGACCACATGTCAGAGTGCCGCCATGCAGAATTAAAGCAGTACTCTAAGCAAAAGTTTTGTTCTGGGTAGAAGTCTGAGAAATATGGGGGCTGCCATTGCTGATCATGCTAGTTAGCAGTCACACGGACCCCATGACCTCCATATTGCTCTGACATGAAACCAGCATTCTGATCTCCTGGACATCTGACCTCACTGACCAGCACCTAATAGAACACTGAAGACACAGGGCCACCATGACAGCCAGCATTTCAGATAGGTGGCAGCAGGCAGAGCCCACATATGATGTCTCTGTGGATTAGACAGACTAGGATCAGTGGGAGCCCTCCCCCACCTGTAGCCCCCTCTGGCTCCCACCTCAGCTGGGATAGGCAGCTCCTCCGTAGCAGCTTTCAGCTCCAGCACCGAGTCCGTCTGCCGTTCGGTCAGCGGTGCCAATGGCTCGCTCCTCCGGTCCCAGAAGGCCAGTCTCTCCCGGGCCTCCATCTCCTCTGCCCCGGCCGCCATCATTATCATTACCACCATGGACTAGAGAAGCCACAGCAGCAGCTCAGATCCGCTTCCGGGATCCCGAAGCCTGGCAACGCAGCAACGGGGAGGAGCCACACGACCCGGAACAGCTTGGGAATCTCCGGCCACACCCATCTCCGCTATTCCCATTGACAGTCCAAAGTCGCCAGCCAATTGTAGGAGTACTGGGCGGTGCTGTCATGTGATGTCAAGAGTTCCACGCAGTCAGTAGAGGAGCTGTCATTGTATGTAGAGGAGTGGGCGTGTCCTGTGATGACAGATGTGACAGCTGGGGAGTGATAGGGGCGCGGTGTTGTGCCCTGATCTCACACATGTCATCCTCCTTTATCCAGGCGGCAGCTGTGGTTTTCATTTGCTGGCATCTGCTTCTGAAAATATTAGTTGACTGGCTGCCATGCTGATCCATTGGTTTCAGTTCAGGATCAGAGCCAGGAACAAGTGTGAAGGTCAGAAGTGAGTGAGGAACAATCACGTTTTCCAGGCTGGTGCTTTACAACCTCCATATTAGCGGACAGTTTCACACATGAACCTGCATTGCATTATAGAAGTTCATTCATACAGAAGGCTAGGTTCACACCTATGCAGTTTGCGTTTGCCCCATTTCTGCATTGTCTTTGATGCATTATTGGCACGTTTTTGATGCATTTTGTATTTTTTTTGTTGCTAGGTAGACTTAAAACGCATCAAAACGCATTACATGCTTTTCTGCACCTTATCTATTGAAGTCTATAGAACCAAAAACTAGAGATGCACCGAAACTTCGGTGGCCGAAACGTTTCAGCCAAAAACACCCCTTTCGGCTGTCGGCTGATATGATAAAAAGCACCGATACAGGTGCCAAAAAAACCCCGCCCCTCGCTGCGACCGCCCACCCGCTGCTGCCACCACTGGCCGCCACTCGGTAGTTCTCAGCCTTGCCTGAGACACCATCGAACGATCCCGGCACTGGGCATAGAGATTAGTGAAGGAAAGATGGCTTCCACTCATCTCTATGCTCTTGGAGGACCAGAGCGATGTCACTTACAGTTTCGGCCATTTTTTTTTTTCATCAATGCTTTTTTTTGATCTGATGCTTTTTTTTTTTTAACAGTTGCGTTTATTGAAATCGTATAAAGGTATAACAAGGCAAGGTACATGAGAACAGGCAAACGTAAGGCAGTCAGTATAAATGCAATTCACGTGGAATTCCAACGCTAAATATCATATGGAGTCAACTGAACATCCTTAACAAAAAAAAAGGGGGGGAGAAAGGGGAAAAGGTAAGGATAGAGAAACCCCCGAGAGGGGGGGAAGGAGAGGAAAAAAAAAGGGGGGGGAGTGGGAGGAGTAGAAAAAGAGAGGCAAAGAAGAAAAGCAAATTTGAAACATAAACAATACCCTAGCAAGTACACAGTACTAACTGGACATACCCGCAAGAGAGTGAGCCAATTATTATACTGTAAAGCCCTGACCCTCCACTGATCCAATGCTTTACATTGCAGAGGAGAGATGTAAGAGATATCTTTGCATAAAGATGGAGATGGAAATATCTCTCCATAAAGAGGACCTGTCACTAATTATTTCTATCACAAGGGATGAATGCATTTCTTGTGATAAGAATAAAAGTGATTTTTTTTTTTTTTAAAGGGATAGTGCAAAAAAAAAATTAAATAAAAATAGTTTAAAGTGCCCCCGTCCCTCCTTGCTTGCATGTAGTGGTGAACGCATACGTAGGCCATGCCCACATGTAAATAGTGTTCAAATCACACACGTTAGGTGTCACCACGAACGTCAGAGCAAGAGCAATAATTCTCGCACTCGACCTCCTCTATAACTTTACACTGCTAACCTGTAGAAATTTTTAAAGCATCACCCATGGAGATTTCTAAGCACCGCAGTTTCAGGCCATTCCAGGAGCATGCGCAATTTTAAATGTATGCCTTCATGAAACTTAATCCTCCACCATAAAGCCACCAGATGTGCCTCACCTGGAGTATTTGACCTCACATCATGTTAGGTCAAAAAACACTTGTGTCCGTAAGGTGGACATATACTGGCTAGCAGGGGCGGACTGACCATTCGGGCATTGCCCGTGGGCCGGGGTCAGTAGGGGGCCTGGTGAGGCACAATTCACTGGGCACAATTCACTAAGCAGTACCTTACCACGTCCGAGTATGCGGTATGATACCGTATAGTATTTTAAAAAAAAAACTTTGAATTCACCAAAAAAGCTACTAAAATTCCGCATGAGTTATTTTATCAAGTCATGCGGTATTTTAGTAGTGAAAACCATGCATTAATGTTTCAACTGTCAGCGGGGTTCCCACTGACAGCTGAATGTAAAAAAAAGAATTGCCAGCAATTAAAAAAATAAGTTAAAAAATGGCGTGGGGTCCCCCCCCTCCATCCACACAAAGCACTTTGGGTCTGGTATTAATTTTGAGGGGAACCCCCATGCCAAAATTAAAAAAAAATGTTGTGGCCCCCCCCCAAAATCCATACCAGATCCTAATCCAATCATGGAGCCCAGCAGGTCAGGACAAGGGCCGGTGGTTGTGGGGGTCTGCTGGCCCCCAGATCTCGCCCCCCATGTGAATGAGTATGGAGTACATGGTACCGCCACCTATTCACAAAAAAAAAAGCTGTAGTGTGAAAAAACACAGGAGACAGTCTTTGACAAGTCTTTTATTAAAAGAAGAAAAATAAAAGAATTTCCCCTGAAGTAGATCCAACATCAATCACGATGCCCAACGCCGTCGCTACCCGAAAAAAGAAAAAAAAAAGTCAGTTTGACTGCTCTGCAGGCTTCACAGTTCTTAAATATGGGGGCCCAGTGATATCATGCGTGTTGCCCCACCTCCTTGTGGCGTCATCAAACGGGGCATGCTGGGTCAATGATGTCACAAGGAGGTGGGACCACATACATAATGTCACTGGGTGGCCCCGTTCCTTACATATTTAAGAACTGTCAAGACAGCGGAGCAGTCAGACGGCCAGGAGCCAGCTTTTTTTTTTGTTCGGGTAGCAGCGGCAACAGAAGGCATCGTGTTTGACGTAGGATCTACTTCGGGGTACATTCTTTTATTTTTCTTCTTTTAATAAAGAACTTGTCAAAGACTGTCTCCTGTCTTTTTTCATTTACCCCATACTCATTCACATGGGGTAGTGTGGGATCTGGGGGCCCCCTTGCTAAAGGTGGCTTCCAGATTCTGATAAGCCCCCTGCTCGCAGACCCCCACAACCACAGGCCAGGGTTGTGGGGAAGAGGCCCTTGTTGAGGGCATGTGGCCTGGTATGGTTCAGGAGGGGGGAGGCGCACTCGCTTGTCCCCCCCTTTCCTAACCTGACCCAAAGGGCTTGGTATGAATGGAGGGGGGACCCCACAACGGTGTTTTATTATTTTTTTAATTATTTTTAATGCCCTTTCTATGCAGCTGAGCTGCAATATGTAGGTGGGGTATTGTGTGGGTGTGGCTTTGGCTTGAGTGTAGGCAGTGGTGTATTTAGGTTTTGTGCTGCCCTAGGCAACACAAAAATTGGTGCCTTCCACTACCACTGCCCCCCACACACCAGCCACCATCCCCCATGGCGAGAGAGGGAAAGACACTCACCTTCACAGCTCCGGAAATCCCCAGGAATGAGAGTCGGGCTGTGAATACACAGTCATGAAACCCACAGCATCTCTTGGAACCCACCAGGTCCCCATGCCTCGTGTGTCCCATCTTCTGTCTCTTCTCCCAAGGCTGACCCCCTGAAAAATGCCGCCCTAGGCAAATGCCTTGTTTGCCTTGTGTTAAATACACCTCTGAGTGTAGGCGGAGACACAGGGGACCCCATTATCTCCTATTGACCCAGGAGCCCCATGAGTTGTCACTCCGCCCCTGCTGGCTAGTGTATCCTGGGTATGGATTCTTTCTCCAGATATCACCCCTCTCTTAGTTTCTCCTCCTCCAGTCAGCCTAGATGATGAAAAAGATAGGAAACAAAATAGTGCTTTATACTTAAAAAAAACTCTGCTTTATTAAAATATAAAAAGTGGCCACTCACATTGTGAAGATGCTACAACGCACCAGATATTTTGTGCGTGTAAAACAGCATGGTTTAACAAGCATACAAGGATATCTTCCACTCATCTGCTATGGCAATGTCTGTGGATCGGTGTGTTACGAGCGTTGTGACGTCATCAAGCCCCTCTCCTATGTGTTGTGCCACAGGGTCACATGGCTTCCTCAGGGGGATATATCTGGAGGAAGAATCCATACCCAGGATACACGAGCCAGTATATGTCCACTTCATCGGGCAAGTGTTTTTTGACCTAACATGATGTGAGGTCATATACTCCAGGTGAGGGCACATCTGGTGGTTTTATGGTGGAGGATTAAGTTGCATGAAGACATAAAGTTTTGAAACTCACTCAAGTTGAGAATTCATTATTGAGAGACATTTTTTCAATTGATTCATGTTCACCTTTATTGATATATGTGCACTACATATTTTGAATTTTGTTTCGATTTACATTTATTTTAGGGAAACGCTGCACTGTATGTTTACATTCTAAATTCACACACGTGTCATAAGTATGTGGTTAGTGTGAGCTGCTTTTAATAGTTTCAGTTTATTGATATAACACATTTATTGCTCGTGAGAAACAGCTGATTATACACAGCAGCATGTTACTGCTGGCAGGAGAGGGACCTGTGTTGTTTACAAACAGGTCTCTCCCCTGTCACTGTTCCTCGGCACACACGTGCCCCCCTACCCGGAACTGCAAAATCACGTACATGTACGTGATTTTGCACAGCCCTGCTGCAGTACTTCTGCTACAGTGAAGGAAATAAGTATTTGAGCCCCTGCTGATTTTGAATGTTTGCCCACTCACAAAGAAATGATCAGTCTAAAAATCGAATGGTAGGTGTATTGTAACACTGAGAGACAGAATAGCAACAAAAAATTCTAAAGAAATGCATGTCTAACAAAATATGCACTGATTTGCATGTTCATGACGGAAATAAGTATCTGATACCCTATCATTTAGCAGGATTTCTGACTACCAGGTATGTTTCATACAGGTAACAAACTGAGATTAGAAGCAGTCTCTTAAAGGGAGTGCTGCTAATCTCATTTTGTTACTTGTATGAAAGACACCTGTCCACAAGAGCAATCAAACAATCAGATTCCAAACTCTCCACCATGGCAAAGACCAAAGAGCTGCCCAAGGATGTCAGGGACAAGATTGTAGACCTACACAAGGCTGGACTCAGCTACAAAACTATCACAAAAGCAGCTGTTTAAACATTTGTTTTTAAGGATAAGTTCCCCTTTGGGAACATGTGACATGTTCCTGTTGCTTCAGCTGCAGCTGTTGACCACTGCCCTTTCTCCCAGTGACAGCAGTACGGGAGAAGTTCCTTGTGCTAGCTGTTACTTTTTTAAAACAACGCGGCCATGTGGGGCTCCGCCCACACATCCGTGTCATTCTTTTACAGAGTTCTGTGAATGAATGAACTACAAGTACTGATATCCTGTGCGGATGTCAGCTTGTAGTTTTCAATGAACTACCACAGCACTGTTGAGCGCTGCACCAGTTCATTGATTCTTCCTCTTTACAGGCTCAAAAAAAAAAAAAAATAGTAAATGCACATTTTTTGTACCTGCAAAAAAATGGGGATTTATTTATTATTTAAAGTGAATGATCCTTTAAGAATATGGAGTAAGCACACCACATACCAAAAATGCTTTAGCAATAAAGCTGTATTAGGCATATACATACAATAGTTACAAATTTACATTATATTACATTATATCATATAACATCAAGCAGAATAACATTGTTGCAATTACAAATGTTTAGGCATTCTCATGTTTATTTCTTTTGTTTGTATTGGTCTACCACAAAAAAGTGAAGAAACAAAAAGCCAAATCTGACACATTCCAAGCAATACCCCAAAATTGGATTGGACAAAATTATTGGCACCCTCAATTAAATATTTGGTAGCACGCCCCTTGGAAAAATAACTTAAAGCAATCACTTCCTGTAACCATTAATGAGTTTCTTACACCTCTCTCCTGTAAGTTTGGATGACTCTTCTTTTGCCAATTGCTCCAGGTCTCTCAGATTGGAAGGGTTCCTTTTCCCAGCTGCTGTTTTCAGATCTCTCCACAGGTGCTCTATGAGACTGAGATCTGGATACATTGCAGGACAGTTCAGTACTCTCCAGCACTTTGTCTGAAACCATTTCTTGGTGCTTTTTGACGTGTGCTTTGGGTCATTGTCCTGCTGTAAGACCTATAACCTCTGACAGAGACCCAACTTTCTGACACTGGGCCCTACATTGCACCCCAGAATTCTTTCGCAGTCTTCAGATTTCATAATGTCATGCACACGGTCAAGACATCCAGTGCCTGAAGCAGCAAATCAACCGCAAAACATCAGTGAACCTCCACCATGTTTGACTGTAGGCACTGTATTCTTTTCTTTAAATGCCTCATTGCTTTTTCTGCAAATAGTTGAATAGTTGGCTTTACCAAAAAGCTGTAATTTTGTTTCGTCTGCTTACAGCACATTCTCCCAAAAGGATTTTGGCTTCTTCGGGTAAGTTTTGGCAAACTCCAATCTGCTTTTTTATGTTTCTGTGTCAGCAGTGGGGTCTTCTGGGTCTCCTACCATAGCGTCCCTTTTCATTCAGATGATGACGTATAGTGCAAGCTGACACAGTTGTACCCTGTGCCTGAAGGTCAGCTTGAAATTGTCTGGAAGTTGATGGAGGTTCTTTAGACACCATTCAAACAATCCTCTGTTGCAATCTTTGATCAATTTTTCCCTTTCGTCCACGTCCAGGGAGATTAGCTTCGGTGCCATGGGCTGTAAACCTCTTGACAATGTTGCACACAGTGGACACGGGAATGTTAAGATTAGAGATGAGCGAATCGAAGTATCCGAAGTGGAATTCGAGTCGAATATCGGAAAAATTTTGATTCGTGCCGAATCCGAAAAACAGCCTAATTCGGACGCGCGAATCGAAATTTTTCCGAAAATGGCGGCTGACATGTGCGGCGACGGAGCGGGGATGTCGGGGAAGGCGCGCAGACAAGGCGCGCTGCCCCATAATGCATTCCTCAACGACATGTGATCGCATCAGCCAATCAGCAGCCAGCCAGCCAGCACTGTGTAATGGTCGAGGTATATATAGCGGCCATTTTGGAAATCTTCATTTTCCTGCAGTCATTGAACAGAGGCAGACCGCTCTGTACTAGGGACAGGGACAGAGTTAGGGCCACAGAAACGAGAATTGGGGACAGAGAGAAGTTACTTAGGGACAGAGAACCATTACTCAGGGACACAGACTTGTTAATGAGGGCCACAGAATCGTTATTTAGGGACAAAGAAACGCTAGTTAGGGCCACAGAATTCATACTCAGGGACAGACAGAATTTTCACTCAGTGCCAGAGAATTGTTACTTAGGGCCACAGAAACGTTATTAGGGCCACAGAATTTTTACTCAGGGACAGACAGAATTGTTACTGAGTGCCAGAGAATTGTTACTCAGGGACAGACAGAATTGTTACTGAGTGCCAGAGAATTCTTACTCAGGGCCACAGAATTCATTCTCAGGGACAGACAGAATTGTTACTCAGGGACAGACAGAATTGTTACTGAGTGCCAGAGAATTGTTACTCAGGGACAGACAGAATTGTTACTGAGTGCCAGAGAATTGTTACTCAGGGACAGACAGAATTGTTACTGAGTGCCAGAGAATTGTTACTCAGGGACAGACAGAATTGTTACTGAGTGCCAGAGAATTGTTACTCAGGGACAGACAGAATTGTTACTGAGTGCCAGAGAATTGTTACTCGCACAGACACAAAATTGTTACTTGCACAGACACAGAATTGTTACTCGCACAGACACAGAATTGTTACTCAGGGCCACAGAATTCATACTCAGGGACAGACAGAATTGTTACTGAGTGCCAGAGAATTGTTACTCAGGGACAGACAGAATTGTTACTGAGTGCCAGAGAATTGTTACTCAGGGACAGACAGAATTGTTACTGAGTGCCAGAGAATTGTTACTCGCACAGACACAAAATTGTTACTTGCACAGACACAGAATTGTTACTCGCACAGACACAGAATTGTTACTCAGGGCCACAGAATTCATACTCAGGGACAGACAGAATTGTTACTGAGTGCCAGAGAATTGTTACTCAGGGACAGACAGAATTGTTACTGAGTGCCAGAGAATTGTTACTCAGGGACAGACAGAATTGTTACTGAGTGCCAGAGAATTGTTACTCAGGGACAGACAGAATTGTTACTGAGTGCCAGAGAATTGTTACTCAGGGACAGACAGAATTGTTACTGAGTGCCAGAGAATTGTTACTCGCACAGACACAAAATTGTTACTTGCACAGACACAGAATTGTTACTCGCACAGACACAGAATTGTTACTCAGGGCCACAGAATTCATACTCAGGGACAGACAGAATTGTTACTGAGTGCCAGAGAATTGTTACTCAGGGACAGACAGAATTGTTACTGAGTGCCAGAGAATTGTTACTCAGGGACAGACAGAATTGTTACTGAGTGCCAGAGAATTGTTACTCGCACAGACACAAAATTGTTACTTGCACAGACACAGAATTGTTACTCGCACAGACACAGAATTGTTACTGAGTGCCAGAGAATTGTTACTCAGGGACAGACAGAATTGTTACTGAGTGCCAGAGAATTGTTACTCAGGGACAGACAGAATTGTTACTGAGTGCCAGAGAATTGTTACTCAGGGACAGACAGAATTGTTACTGAGTGCCAGAGAATTGTTACTCGCACAGACACAAAATTGTTACTTGCACAGACACAGAATTGTTACTCGCACAGACACAGAATTGTTACTCAGGGCCACAGAATTCATACTCAGGGACAGACAGAATTGTTACTGAGTGCCAGAGAATTGTTACTCAGGGACAGACAGAATTGTTACTGAGTGCCAGAGAATTGTTACTCGCACAGACACAAAATTGTTACTTGCACAGACACAGAATTGTTACTCGCACAGACACAGAATTGTTACTCAGGGCCACAGAATTCATACTCAGGGACAGACAGAATTGTTACTGAGTGCCAGAGAATTGTTACTCAGGGACAGACAGAATTGTTACTGAGTGCCAGAGAATTGTTACTCAGGGACAGACAGAATTGTTACTGAGTGCCAGAGAATTGTTACTCGCACAGACACAAAATTGTTACTTGCACAGACACAGAATTGTTACTCGCACAGACACAGAATTGTTACTCGCACAGACACAGAATTGTTACTCAGGGCCACAGAATTCATACTCAGGGACAGACAGAATTGTTACTGAGTGCCAGAGAATTGTTACTCAGGGACACCTAATCGTTGAATTAAATAGTATGTCAGACAACATGCAGAGGAGTGGCAGAGGAGGCAATGTTTTAGGAGCGAGCAGACGTGGCAGCAGAGGAAGGGGTCGAGGCAGCAGTATTCGCAGCCAGAGGCCAGTGCTCCCGGTGTCATCCAGCGGTCGTGTCTCCACCGACAACCCTGCCGTCATTGATTGGTTGGCTCGGTCGTCTTCCTCTTCCCAGGTCACCTCTGACACCTACAGCCAACGGTCAGTGGGTACGTCAGACACAACCGTTAGTTGGCATGGCCCGGGACCAAGCCCACTGAAATCACGTGTCCTCTACCTGCCCCTGTCCTTTGCTGTTCCCTCACCAAGCGAAGTATCGCATGCTGTGGGCTCAGCCCCACTGTACAGTGAGGAAGAGCTAACAGAGGGCGGTCAGGAACGGGGGGAGACATCGGCCTTTTCAGCAGCCAAGCGAACAAGTACTGGCGAGGAGAGTGGCTCGGTAGCCGGTCTAGAGACAGGTCTGTCTCCTGACCCAGACGCAGCCGAGGGGGCTAGTAGTGAGGCGGAGACCCTACTTGATGATGAGGAGGTTGATCGCACTTGGCAGCCTCGTCGTCATCAGGCAATTTCTTCCGCATCATCAGGAGAAGAGGGTGGCAGCTTGGCAGCGAGCAAAACAGTCGGTGGGTTGCCCAGGAGACAGCAGCAGGGTCGCATCAGTGTCAGTGGAGCCAAACGTCCACGGAGTAGAGCACCAGCTCCACTGCAGCCTACCACCACGGCCAGTAGTGGTGCCGGTGCGCACGGAGGAAGTAGCAGTCAGCCAGTGAAGAGTAGCGGGGGCAAAGTTTCCTACTCGGTGGTGTGGCAATTTTTCCTCAAGCCGCCCGAGGAAGTAAACGTAGCCGTATGTCGACTATGTGGCCAGAAATGCAAGCGTGGCCAGGGGGCCCATGTTGGGACTACAGCGTTGCGTCAGCATATGCAGCGTCACCATTCGGTGGCCTGGGAAAACCGTGATAAACATACGGCGGTTCTGCCTGCCCCAGCCCCCGCTCCATCACCCGCTCCGTTACTTGCTCCGTCACCCGACGTCGTCAATCGCCCTCTATCAGCCAGTCAAGGCTCCAACACCTCTGCTGAGGGGAGTTGTCGCTCATTGGCATCTTCCGCTCGTTCAGATGCTCCTTCTCCTGCTACTCCTCTTCTCGGATTCCGTCAACAGTCTTTCTTGGAATCCGTATCCAAGAGACAACAGTTTGCGAGCACGCACCCGACGGTGCAAAAGCTGAACGTCCTCCTGTCCAAGTTGCTGGTGCTGCAGTCCCTCCCTTTCCAACTGGTGGACTCAGCACCTTTCCGAGAAATGATGGCTTGTGCCGCGCCGCGGTGGAGAGTGCCAAGCCGTCATTTCTTTGCCCAAAAGGCAGTGCCAGCCCTGCATTCACATGTAGAAGAGATGGTGGGCCAGTCTTTGAGCATGTCGGTCTCTGCCAAAGTGCACGGCAGCGCCGACGTGTGGAGCTGTAACTACGGTCAGGGACAGTACATGTCATTTACGGCCCACTGGGTGAACGTGGTGCCGGCACAGCCGCACCAGCAACTTGGACAGGTCACGACGCTTTTGCCTCCACGTTTGCACGTCCTTGGTCCAGCAAGCATGTCCGCCTCTACCACCTCTTTTTCCGCCGTGTCCTCAGCCGCCACCCCCGTGCCAAGTCCCATTACCCGACCGGCATATCACATGTGCAGGGCGCAACGGTGTCACGCTGTGCTGCACCTGGTATGCCTTGGCGAACGTAGTCACACAGGGGAGGAACTGCTGAGTGTAATGAACAGAGAAATCGACAGATGGCTGTCTCCGCGCAAACTAAAAATCGGAACCATGTTGACTGACAACGGAAAGAACATGGTGTCTGCTCTGCGTCAAGGAAGGTTGTGCCATGCGCCATGCATGGCTCACGTGTTCAATCTGGTTGTCAAGCGGTTCCTAAAATCCACCATCCCACTGCAAGACATCCTTAAAATGTCACGTAAACTGTGCATGCATTTCAGCCATTCCTACACCGCAAAGAACACCCTCATTGAGCTGCAGCGGCAGAACGGAATTCCACAGCATCGCCTGATCTGCGACGTTGCAACAAGGTGGAATTCAACCCTACACATGTTAGACCGCCTTTACGAGCAGCGAAAGGCCATCACCGATTTCCTGATGTTACAAGCGGATAAAGGTACTCCCCTGTGTAACTTAGATGTCAGCCATTGGCAGCTCATGCGTGACACCTGCCGCTTGCTCAGGCCCTTTGAGGAGGCCACGCTATTCGTGAGTCGGCAGGACTATGGGATGAACGACGTCATTCCTCTGTTGCACGTCCTGGAACAAATGCTGTTAACAATGGCTGGTCAGGGTGCGGTAGACGTGGCGCACAGATCTCAACGCCACATGACCCCTGTGGGGGCAGGACAGGAAGAAGAGGAGGAGGTAGAGGAGGACATTTGTGCTCAGGAATTATTGAGTGAAATGGGTGGTTTTTCCACTCAGCGGACAGGAGTGGAGGAGCAGGAGCATCTGGTAGAGGAGGAGGAGGAGGAGACAGAGGACCCAGACGCACCGTGGCAGTATGCTGTGGAGATGGAGGCAGGGAGTCCCTCGCATTCCTTGGCACAAATGGCCCATAGCATGCTCGGTTGCTTGCGTAGCGACAGCCGAATAATAACCATCAGACAGAGGGATGACTTTTGGCTGTCCACCTTGTTGGACCCTCGCTACCGGTCCAAAATGGTGGCCTTTTTCACACCTGCTGAGAGGGAGGCCAAAATTACGTACTATAAAAACCACCTATGTAGTCAGTTGGTCTCTGCCTTTGTGCGCCAACGTCCATCCTCAGACACTGTGGGCCCTGTGCGCTCGCGTTCCGCTGGCATGGCAGCAGGGGAGGGGTGGGGTGGTAGGAGCAGTGGCAGCTCCACCAGCAGTGGCTGCCTCAGTCTGCAGTCGATGATGAGTAGCTTTCTTCACCAGCGCAGTGAGGAAACTACTAACCAGCCGCAGCAGCAGCAGCAGCATCAGGTGGACCTGGAGCAGGAGCTCAAACAACAGGCTTGGGCCTACTTGGACAGCACCCTGCCAACCGAGGTAGACAATCCCCTTGACTACTGGGCAACGAAACTTGACCTTTGGCCCCAACTAGCTGAATTTGCCCTTGAAAGGCTGTCATGCCCGGCCAGTAGCGTGGCATCGGAGCGCGTGTTTAGTGCGGCAGGAGGTATTGTAACTCCGCGGAGGACACGACTGTCCACCCAAAGTGTGGAGAGACTCACGTTTGTGAAAATGAATCAGGCGTGGATTAGTCTGGATTTCAAACCACCAGTTCCTGACACAACTGACTAAATCCGCCATGAATCATGCCTCAAACATGTGCCACTTTCAGGTCTCCTCACACTGCTGGTGTGTTTAATTTTTTGACATAGGGTGCTGGCAGATTACGGGCCTCCTATAGCTGCTGCCAGGCCCCTAATCTGCCATAGGCCCCTATATACCACCTCCTCATGCTGCTGCTAGGTCCAGAGTCTCTCATGGGTCCCTGTACGGCCTCCCATTGCTGCTGTCTCCATCGCCACACTCTGCTGCCATGTGCCACTTTCAGGTCTCTTCACACTGCTGGTGTGTTTAATTTTTTGACATAGGGTGCAGGCAGATTACGGGCCTCACATAGCTGCTGCCAGGCCCCTAATCTGCCATGGGCCCCTATATACCGCCTCCTCATGCTGCTGCCAAGTCCAGAGTCTCTCATGGGTCCCTGTACGGCCTCCCATTGCTGCTGTCTCCATCGCCACACTCTGCTGCCATGTGCCACTTTCAGGTCTCTTCACACTGCTGGTGTGTTAAATTTTTTGACATAGGGTGCAGGCAGATTACGGGCCTCACATAGCTGCTGCCAGGCCCCTAATCTGCCATGGGCCCCTATATACCGCCTCCTCATGCTGCTGCCAAGTCTAGAGTCTCTCATGGGTCCCTGTACGGCCTCCCATTGCTGCTGTCTCCATCGCCACACTCTGCTGCCATGTGCCACTTTCAGGTCTCTTCACACTGCTGGTGTGTTTAATTTTTTGACATAGGGTGCAGGCAGATTACGGGCCTCACATAGCTGCTGCCAGGCCCCTAATCTGCCATGGGCCCCTATATACCGCCTCCTCATGCTGCTGCCAAGTCCAGAGTCTCTCATGGGTCCCTGTACGGCCTCCCATTGCTGCTGTCTCCATCGCCACACTCTGCTGCCATGTGCCACTTTCAGGTCTCTTCACACTGCTGGTGTGTTTAATTTTTTGACATAGGGTGCAGGCAGATTACGGGCCTCACATAGCTGCTGCCAGGCCCCTAATCTGCCATGGGCCCCTATATACCGCCTCCTCATGCTGCTGCCAAGTCTAGAGTCTGTCATGGGTCCCTGTACGGCCTCCCATTGCTGCTGTCTCCATCGCCACACTCTGCCATGTGCCACTTTCAGGTCTCTTCACACTGCTGGTGTGTTTAATTTTTTGGCATAGGGTGCAGGCAGATTACGGGCCTCACATAGCTGCTGCCAGGCCCCTAATCTGCCATGGGCCCCTATATACCGCCTCCTCATGCTGCTGCCAAGTCTAGAGTCTGTCATGGGTCCCTGTACGGCCTCCCATTGCTGCTGTCTCCATCGCCACACTCTGCCATGTGCCACTTTCAGGTCTCTTCACACTGCTGGTGTGTTTAATTTTTTGACATAGGGTGCAGGCAGATTACGGGCCTCACATAGCTGCTGCCAGGCCCCTAATCTGCCATGGGCCCCTATATACCGCCTCCTCATGCTGCTGCCAAGTCCAGAGTCTCTCATGGGTCCCTGTACGGCCTCCCATTGCTGCTGTCTCCATCGCCACACTCTGCTGCCATGTGCCACTTTCAGGTCTCTTCACACTGCTGGTGTGTTAAATTTTTTGACATAGGGTGCAGGCAGATTACGGGCCTCACATAGCTGCTGCCAGGCCCCTAATCTGCCATGGGCCCCTATATACCGCCTCCTCATGCTGCTGCCAAGTCCAGAGTCTCTCATGGGTCCCTGTACGGCCTCCCATTGCTGCTGTCTCCATCGCCACACTCTGCCATGTGCCACTTTCAGGTCTCTTCACACTGCTGGTGTGTTTAATTTTTTGACATAGGGTGCAGGCAGATTACGGGCCTCACATAGCTGCTGCCAGGCCCCTAATCTGCCATGGGCCCCTATATACCGCCTCCTCATGCTGCTGCCAAGTCCAGAGTCTCTCATGGGTCCCTGTACGGCCTCCCATTGCTGCTGTCTCCATCGCCACACTCTGCTGCCATGTGCCACTTTCAGGTCTCTTCACACTGCTGGTGTGTTAAATTTTTTGACATAGGGTGCAGGCAGATTACGGGCCTCACATAGCTGCTGCCAGGCCCCTAATCTGCCATGGGCCCCTATATACCGCCTCCTCATGCTGCTGCCAAGTCCAGAGTCTCTCATGGGTCCCTGTACGGCCTCCCATTGCTGCTGTCTCCATCGCCACACTCTGCTGCCATGTGCCACTTTCAGGTCTCTTCACACTGCTGGTGTGTTAAATTTTTTGACATAGGGTGCAGGCAGATTACGGGCCTCACATAGCTGCTGCCAGGCCCCTAATCTGCCATGGGCCCCTATATACCGCCTCCTCATGCTGCTGCCAAGTCTAGAGTCTGTCATGGGTCCCTGTACGGCCTCCCATTGCTGCTGTCTCCATCGCCACACTCTGCCATGTGCCACTTTCAGGTCTCTTCACACTGCTGGTGTGTTAAATTTTTTGACATAGGGTGCAGGCAGATTACGGGCCTCACATAGCTGCTGCCAGGCCCCTAATCTGCCATGGGCCCCTATATACCGCCTCCTCATGCTGCTGCCAAGTCTAGAGTCTGTCATGGGTCCCTGTACGGCCTCCCATTGCTGCTGTCTCCATCGCCACACTCTGCTGCCATGTGCCACTTTCAGGTCTCTTCACACTGCTGGTGTGTTAAATTTTTTGACATAGGGTGCAGGCAGATTACGGGCCTCACATAGCTGCTGCCAGGCCCCTAATCTGCCATGGGCCCCTATATACCGCCTCCTCATGCTGCTGCCAAGTCTAGAGTCTGTCATGGGTCCCTGTACGGCCTCCCATTGCTGCTGTCTCCATCGCCACACTCTGCCATGTGCCACTTTCAGGTCTCTTCACACTGCTGGTGTGTTTAATTTTTTGACATAGGGTGCAGGCAGATTACGGGCCTCACATAGCTGCTGCCAGGCCCCTAATCTGCCATGGGCCCCTATATACCGCCTCCTCATGCTGCTGCCAAGTCCAGAGTCTCTCATGGGTCCCTGTACGGCCTCCCATTGCTGCTGTCTCCATCGCCACACTCTGCTGCCATGTGCCACTTTCAGGTCTCTTCACACTGCTGGTGTGTTAAATTTTTTGACATAGGGTGCAGGCAGATTACGGGCCTCACATAGCTGCTGCCAGGCCCCTAATCTGCCATGGGCCCCTATATACCGCCTCCTCATGCTGCTGCCAAGTCCAGAGTCTCTCATGGGTCCCTGTACGGCCTCCCATTGCTGCTGTCTCCATCGCCACACTCTGCTGCCATGTGCCACTTTCAGGTCTCTTCACACTGCTGGTGTGTTAAATTTTTTGACATAGGGTGCAGGCAGATTACGGGCCTCACATAGCTGCTGCCAGGCCCCTAATCTGCCATGGGCCCCTATATACCGCCTCCTCATGCTGCTGCCAAGTCCAGAGTCTCTCATGGGTCCCTGTACGGCCTCCCATTGCTGCTGTCTCCATCGCCACACTCTGCTGCCATGTGCCACTTTCAGGTCTCTTCACACTGCTGGTGTGTTAAATTTTTTGACATAGGGTGCTGGCAGATTACGGGCCTCCCATTGCTGCTGCCAGACATGTAATCTGCCATGGGCCCCCGTACCGACTCCTCATGCTGTGACGTTGCAACAAGGTGTAATTCAACCCTACATATGTTAGACCGCCTTTACGAACAGCTAAAGGCCATCACAGATTTCCTGATGTTAAAAGCGGATAAAGGTACTCCCTGTGTAACTTAGATGTCAGCCATTGTCAGCTCATGTGTGACACCTGCGCTTGCTCAGGCCCTTTGAGGAGGCCACGCTATTCGTGAGTCGGCAGGACTATGGGATGAATGAGGTCAAATCGGCCATGGGCCCCCGTACCGCCTGTTCACGCTGATGCTGGTCCCACAGTGTGACCTGGGTCCCTGTACGGCCTCCCATTGCTTCCACTCTGCCATGTGCCACTTTGAAATCTCCTCACACTCCTGCGGTTGTCCATTTTGTCATAGGTTGCTGGCAGATTACAGGCCTTCCATAGGTGCCACCAAGCCCCATATCGGCCATGGGCCCCCGTACCGCCTGGTCACGCTGCTGCTGGGCCCACAGTGTGACCTGGGTCCCTGTACCGCCTCCCATTGCTCCCACTCTGCCATGTGCCACTTTCAGGTCTCCTCACGCTCCTGCTGGTTTCCATTTTGTCATAGGTTGCTGTATGGCCTCCCATTGCTGCTGCCTCCACCGCCACACTGTGGCTCCAAACACTGGTTTTGGCCCTGTGACTGGCCAAAGGAGTGAAGTGTGCAGTGATTCTAAGATCGACGGCACTCATCTGCATGTCATACTGACAGACAGTATTATTTCTCTTCCCCAGCAGACTCCAAGGGCATTTAAATTAAAGGTACAGTGTTCTGCACTAATATTAAGTCTCTCTGAAGCCTAGAAACACCCTTTTTTAAGTTAAATTCACAGCGAATTTATTCGACTCGAATCGAATATTGTCCACGAATTCGCCGAATCAGTCGAATCGAATTTTTCATTTCTTCGCTCATCTCTAGTTAAGATCTCTGGAGATGGACTGGTAACCTTGAGATTGTCCATGCTTTTCCACAATTTTTGTTCCCAAATCCTCAGACAATTCTTTGCTGTTCTTTCTCTGCTTCATGTGGCACACAGAGACACACAACAGAGAGGTTGAGTCAATTTTTCACCATTTTAACTGGTTGCAGGAGCATCACATACTTGGAATGCAATTATTTCTTACAATTTTGAGAAGGTGCCAAAAATTTTGTCTAGTCCATTTTTGGAGTTTTGCGTGGAATGTGTCAGATTTGGCTTTTTGTTTCTCCCCTTTTTTTGTGTCATACCAGTATAAACAAAAAAATAAACATGAGAATGCCTAAACATTTGTAATTGCAACACTTTTCTGGGCTTAAGTGGTGCATTATCTGACAGAAATGCAAGGGTGCCAATATTTTTGGCCATGACTAAGCATTCTCTCCACTGTAAATCCAACCAACAAAAATACAGGCTGTATATAGATACAGCACAAATTAACCCCTTAACAGATACGTCTCCTGGCCCTTTACCTTCTGTTCACATCAAGCCCAACTTTGAAATCGTGCGAGTTTCAGTGAAGTTGCACAATTTCAAAGTCGGGGGGCCCGCTGATACAGATGTCTATGCAAATCGCACCAAAAATCGGTGTGGCTCCGACCAAGTCGGAACTGCACCAATATGACCGCTCCAATTGCGGGCAATAGGGTGCAACTTGGCATGCAATTTGCAAGTCGCAGGGCATGCAAATCACATGCCACGTTGCGTCCAGTGTGAACCAGGGCATAGCCTCCCTGGCAGTATTCCTGAGTGTAGCTCGGGGTAAAGTTTCAGTACCACAAGCAGTAACCCCGAACTACACTCGGGTTTACCATGCAGCGCTGCTCCGTGATCCCTCGGTCACTTACCTTGTCCTGCGCTCCCGTGATGTCCCTCCTGCAGTGTCCCCGGCAATGTAATCCAGCGGATGCCGGCATCTGTCATCTGGGTTCCGTCCCCTGCGAGCATCGGGACGTACGGGGGACAGAACGGCGGGAAATTTGAAAATGACAAAAAGTGACATTCACAAAAATCACTAAAATCACATAGTAAAACATTACTGTACCAAACCATTTCACATACATTTTGTTCCTAATGCTTTGTCCTGTGCCCTGCCTGCATTTTGACTGTTCTTTCTACCTGGAAACTGAGAAATGTCCATGGCGCCCAAAAAGCGTCCCTCTAGGTCAAAAGCGGTTTTAGACCAGCTAGAGAACAGCGATAGTAAATTAGAACAACTTGCAGAATTGAGTGATAATGATTCGTGGGGAAATTCGTCATCAGACACTGAAAACGATTTTGCGACTTTGCTCAGCGATGTGCGAACTTGGCTCTATATTTCAAATTTCAGTGTTTTTGGTTTGATTATATTATTGAATTAAATGTATTATTATATTATTATTTTTTATGATTATTTATTAAATTATAATTTATGATTTTGTGTTTCAAGTTTTATCATATCCGGAATGTTTACTAGACTCTTGTTCGGACAGATTTCAGTGAGTTATTCCTAAAAATTACAGGCCTACAATATAAAACGCCAAATTTCCATGCAAAATAATGGTACCGTTTTCAGCACCAAAAATCTTAAATAATCATACCGCCAGGGAGGTTAAAAGATTTCTTATGCCAGGAAGCGGGGCGGAAGTTATGATCATGTGACCACCATGATTGGCGCGTGCCCTCGGCACACATTTATATACATTTGGATATGTAAATATGTAGACCCTCAACGCAAAGGGGTAAACCATATGGCAGCTGATGGTCAGAAATACATACAGGAATTTAATAAATAGAATAAGATAATGAAAAGAATAGCTGAGGCAGACCCTGGTGAAAAAAGAGAGGGGGAGGAAAAACTCAATGTTTCGGGGCTAAAAGAACCCCTTTCCTCAAGAACCTTCTACCTACCTAGAGCCTCTGTGTTGAATCCATGCCCCCGTTCCTGCCCTAATGTAAGACTTTGACAGGCGATTGTGCAGCCACTGATATTTTTCAAAGCAACACAGCACCACACTACGAACAGCATTTTATGCACCAGAATGCATGTACTGGATAGGAGCCATTGATGCACTGCATTGGGACTAATGCTGCAGGTACATTAAATCAGGTTCAGACCTTAGTGCCCATACTGTACATTCTTTCCACAGTATGCTCCCCTCCCAGCCACTGCACCCATCACACTGACAGACACATGGCCGAGTAGTTTTGTAGTGGGGTAAGCGGAGCCTGATGGAGAACTCAGAAACTAGTTCCCCATAAGGTCCCTATCTTGTGATTGACAACACATGGCAGTGGGTGGTTGGAGCTTGATGAAGAACTCTGAAACTAATTCCCCATCAGATCCACCTCCCAATTGACTCTCAATTGCCCAAATATGGACATTGCTATCCTGGTTTGGATAATATCAGCCAGCATCTCCAGCCGGCATCTGACTGGGGTCCTAGCAACTACAAGCCCTGTGTGGGAAGCTGTCCTGGTTAACTAACCTGGGAAATGGCAATAAATCATTTTTAATCTGTCACAGCCATAGCGACAGGTTCTTAAAGTGGTGGCAGTAATAAATGCCTGAATTTGTTGCAGGTATTGGCAGGGTTACTAAAACGGTTGCAGAGGCTTGCCTGAATTAGGTTCAGGTAGTTTTACAGGGACATCCCACCAGAAAACTGTCATAGATTTATTGAATACCCCAGATAGTGTGAGCGAGCCATAACGTGTGTTGCACATGTGTTAAAGCAGAACTAAATCCATTGATTCAACGGTCCAAAACAGTTCCATTCAAGGCATGCCGTGAATTACGGTCACAGTTGCTTGTGCTCTCAATGGAATTGTCAAGCCATCAAAGGGCTGGAGTTTATTGCTGCTACCATTTTTGGATACTACTTATGTGTGTTATTTGTTGAAATTATAGGATGTTACCCAACATTTCATATCACTGACATGTGCCTGCTGTACCATGCACTTGTATGACAAGGTAGCCTGTTCTCTTTGTATTGCTTCCTTTGTGTGAAAAAACTGGTGTTTCTGCCAGTCCCTCTGCTTTCCTATTAAAAACTGACCAGACTAGGCATGAGAGCACAGTGTGGCAAGTTTTCTGGCTGAACTCAACCTGCTCTCCTCCAGTGATTAGCCTTGTACTGACACTCCCTCCACTCTGCATAGCCATTCACGGGAAGATTAGTGAAAACCCTGGTGTTCCTGCCAGTCCCTCTGCTTTCCTATTAAAAACTGATTACTCTAGGCATGAGAGCACAGTGTATCAAGTTTTCTGGCTGTGCTGGAACTTAACCTGCTTTCCTCCAGTGATTAGACTTGTGCTGACACTCCCTCTGCACTCTGCATAGCCATTCACTGGGAAGATTAGTGTGCTACTGTTTCTCCTTCCCCAGCTCTCTAAGATCCTTATGCAGCCTAAAACAGAGAGAATGTGATCACCTATAAAAAGGGGAAAAGGTTGTTTTTTATTATTATTATTATTATTATAGAACAGGACCTATAAAGAGCCCACAGTTTGCTCAGCGCTTTACATTATGGAGGGAGACAGTACAGTAACAATACAGTTCAATACAAGAGGGATTAGAGGGCCCTGCTCCTTGGAGCTTACAATCTAGGAGGGAGGGGATAGTGGTACAAGAGGTAATTAGCTGTGGGGGATGGAGTGGTAGGAAGAGTAGAGGATTTCAGTATTAGCTGGGGTCGAGGTAAGCTTCCCTGAAGAGATGGGTTTTCAGAGTGCGCCTAAAAGTGAGCAGAGTAGGCGATAGCCTGATAGATTGGGGTAGGGAGCTCCAGAGGATTGGTGAAGCCCTTATATATTTATTAAATGGATACACAAAAGTGTCAATTGATCTTTTCAGAAAAAATTAAAAGATGAATCAACCTCCTACACCCCCACTCCACTTACCTCCGTAGGCGAGATGTTTCACCATCTATACAGCCTGGTGCAGCATTCTTGGTGCTTCACAACTGCACTGTTCTTCCTCTTCTTTTCCTAGGGGTGCTGGGATGGGCATGTGACCATGCTGACCAATCAGAACCACTCTGATTCATCCCAGCATCCCTAGGGTAAGAACACTGATGGTTTTTATCCCAGGACTGCTGCAGTGGGCTGTATGAATGACAAAATGGTGTCAGCCATGGAGGTATGTACAGTGGAGAGCAGGGTAGGGAGGTTGGGCAAAGTGGGGGTTTAAAGTGTTAGTTCACTTTTTCATTTTTTTTGAAAAGGTGAACTCTAACTATGCAAAAAAAAAAAAAGAGCAGGGCACCAGATGAATGCGTGATAAAAACAATACTTTAATGTAGCACACTTACAAGATGGCGTGCAAATACAGCTCTCTCCCATGAGAATGGATGGACATGTGAGACTCAGACAAGGGTCCGCTCGTTGGTGTGGTCTGTGATCTATCCTCATGGGAGAGAGCTCTATTTGCACGCCATCTTGATCCACTGAGCTGTTCATAGGTTGCTCTGATGTAAGTGTGCTACATTAATGTTTTGTTTTTATCACACATTCATCTGGCGCCCTGCTCTTTTCTTTTGCATCTCCATGAGGGATTCCCCATACCCTTGGCGAGGTGCTGCCGGAATTGTTTATGTTTCACTCCATAGTGATTCAGCTGCCGCACGCTGATGCGGATCCATTTATGGACTATAATATATTTTGCACTGTTTATATTTATTTATATAATTTTTATTTTTTTATACCTATTTCTTTCCATTGTAGTCTATGAGCACTGGATTTGGCTGGCTTGTTATTGTTTCAAGTAGCTATTTTACTTATGAACTCTTTAAC
Source organism: Staurois parvus (assembly GCF_062004578.1). Lineage (NCBI taxonomy): Eukaryota > Metazoa > Chordata > Amphibia > Anura > Ranidae > Staurois > Staurois parvus. The sequence continues at coordinate 1,499,394 of NW_028317813.1, read as the reverse complement.
TATACCTATATTCCTTGGCTTTTTGTTGTCACACATATGCACATTATTGTGTTTTAGTTGCGCATTGTTTTGCTACAGGCATAAGGATCAATTCATTTCAATAGGCTGCCCTATGTGCAACAAACACGTCAAAATAGCTTGTGTACCTTTGCAGGGGCGTCCCTAAGATTGGTGTCACCCGGTGCGATAACACTTGTGACACCCCCTCCGAGGATCCCCGCAGAATGGATCAGATCTGCGGATTGAGCATCATCAATCGGAGTCCGATCCATTATGCTCCCCAATCCACAGATCCGAACCATCCTGCGGGGATCGTCGGCATGCAACCTATACGGGGTGACACTGGACCCGCTCTACGAAAAGGTAAGTTGTAAAGAAAGCTGACAATCCCCGCAGGATGGATTGGATCCATCCTGCGGGGATTGTCGGCTTGCTTTACAACTTACCTTTTCGTGGTGTGGGTCTGGTGCCACCCCGTGCGATAGGTGTCACCCGGTGCGGCGCTCCTGCCTTGGGACGCTGTACCTTTGTATGCTTTATACATTTTTTTTTATCCACTCGCTTTTTTCATGCAAAAAAACATGTCTGCTTGTTGCGTTTGGGGTGCCATTAGCAATGATCGGCACTACCAGTGCAACATGTTTTTTGCATGCTTTGTAAATGCATGCAGAATCATGATACATGGCATGTATTCATGAAACACTAAAGAGTGAATGCAGCCTCACTTGCAGATTTTTACTTGAATATGAGAGGCGGTCAGGCCAACATAACAGTTCATATGCACTGGTGTCAGATGCAGCAGCAAGCCAGAAAGCAGTGCACTTTTTCCATTGTGTGTTTTTTTTATTAAAAAAAAGAACAAAAAAAAACAAAACTTTCAAGTTGCTACTGCATTCACATTGACTTGTATTGGGACAGTTCAGATGCAAACAATTCTTGTATACACAACAGAGGTCAGTACAGCTGAAATGACATAACCAGCTATCCTGTGATCATCACCTGCTTTGATTTATCTAAGTAAGCGGTTTCACAATAATCTCATGCACTTTTAGAGCAGGTTAAACAAAATTGTTCCTGAGTGAAACATGGAGACTGGAATGATCTCATTCTGCTAGGTACCTGGCTATTATGCTGACTTTGATTTCAGTCCACCTCCTCATAACAGCATGCGGGGGTTCTTCTCCTCTGAAACTGGCGCACCCACACAGCTGAATCATTCATTCACAGAGTACCATCTCTTGTCGTGGCAGAAGGACTATTGATTCTCAATGAAATTCAAGTGCGGTGATCAGCACACTCGTAGTCCAATGACACTTTCTCCACCTCTCCAACTGAAAGCCTATACAGAGGAACGAGCTGAGAGCTGGAGGAAGAGTCTGCAGGAGCCTTGCATTCAGGGGCAGACTGACCATTTGGAAACTTGGGCACTGCCTGAGGGCCCGGGGTCAGTAGGGGGCCCCATGAGATGCCCCTGGTACCTTTTTCATAGGCTTTTTTGAGTTTGGGCAAGGACACAGGGGCCCCATGATCCCCTATTGCCTGGGGGCCCCATGAGTTGTCAGTCTGCCCCTGCTTGCATTGCACCCACAATACCCTGATCAAAGGTGCAATGCTTTAAAGCAGAGGTCTCCAAACTTTCTAAAGAAAGGGCCAGTTTACTGTCCTTCAGACTTTAGGGGGGCCAGAGTGTGCCCAGTGAGAGTAAACAATGCCCCATCTTTGGTATTTGCAGGGAAATCATTGGTGACATTGGAATGAATTATGCCCCATTGTTGGTGGCAGTGGGAGGAATAGTGCCCCGTTTTTCTTGTCAATTGAAGGAATTACACCCAATCGTTGGTGATGGTGGCAGGAATAATGCCTCAAGGGCCAGATAAAGGCAAACATTGGGCAGCATCTGGCCCGAGGGCAGCAATTTGGAGACCACTGCTTTAAATGTTCCTGTCAAAAAAAAAAAAAAAGGCCTCATGCACACTGAACATTATATAAAACACCAGTAACGTTAGCAGTAGAATGCCATGTTAAAAGCAAAAAAAAAAAAAAAAGTTTTGTGTTTTTGCATTAGTATTTTTCAGCTTTTGCGGGTTTTTTTTTTTTTTTTTTTTTTTTTTAGCAAAACTATTCCCACAGAAGCTTGAGGCTCAAAAACACTCATAAAGACTGAATAGCTGCGTTTTTCAGCTAACAAACTTCACTTAAAACCCACTAGTTCTGTTTCTTTTTTCCAGCCAGAAAACACCCCAGCCAAAAAACACTGATTAAAGCCTATGGCTGGCCATACACTATACAATTTTCTGTCCAATTTTCTTTAGATCTACCTTCAACTGTGTAGTGCAAGGGCCTGCCTGATTGGATACAACTGAAAGTGTTGTTTGTGTTTGACCTCCTATTATACAGTATGGTTTTTGGTAAATCTAAAGCAAAATCTCAAGAAAATTGTATAATGTATGGCCAGCCTTAGTGTGCATGGACACATAGGATAACATGCTGGGGAGTTTACTGGCTGGAAGCCAAAAACAGCCGCTGTAAAAACATCCAGTGTGCATGAGGCCTAAATGCACAATTATTTCCTGCAAAAATATATGCATTCATTTTTTTTTTACTGAACTTGTTCTTCTAGGTTAAGGACTAAGTAAGCTGACATAGATGGCCTGAATGACCTAATTTACCTATTTTCTCTAGATCAGGTATTAAAAGCCAGAAATTTAAAAAGGATAAGTCCTCTAAAAAAAAAAAAAATGATATATATAGATATAAAAAAACTTCAAACCAATACTTGAAGCCAAAAAACGTGCATATATGTCCCTCAGACACAGCGGATCACCGATCCACGGAAAGAGCCAAAGATGTCTGCTCGGTCATGTGATCAGCTGTGTCCAATCACAGCTGATCACATGTAAACAGGGAAATGCCGGTTATCGGCATTTCTCTAATCTCGAGCTGTCATGCTGACAGCTCTTGAGAAGAGAGCCGGTAATCGGCATTCCGCGGAGGGAACATGTACACTGATCATCAGGGCACGGATGATCAGTGTGCCCTGATGATCAGTGTAGCCCCAGCAGTGCCACCTGTCAGTGTCCATCAGTGCCTTGTGTCATTGCTTACCAGTGCCATGTGCCAGTGCCCATCAATGCCACATATCAGTGCCTACCAGTGCACCTCAATGCCACATATCAGTGCCCATCTGAGCTGCCTTTCAGTGTCACCCATCAGTGCCAGTCAGTGACACCTATCAATGCCAATCAGTGCCACCTAACAGTGCCATATAACAGTGCTGCCTTTGTGCCCATCAGTGATGCCTGTCAATGCCCATCAGTGCCATCTACCAGTGCCTCCTCATCAGTGTCCATCAGTGCAGCCTCATTAGCGCACATCAGTGACGGAGAAAATTCACTTATTTGCAAAATTTTATAACAAAAATGAAGAAAAAAACTTTTTCCAGAATTTTCAGTGGTTTTTGGTTTAAGAAAAAATAAAAAAACCCAGATTTGATGAAATACCACCAAAATAAAGCTCTGTCACAAAGAAATTATAAAAATTTCATATGGGTACAGTGTTGCATGACCACGCAATTGTCATTCAAAGTGCATCAGAGCTGAAAGCTGGAAATTGGCCTGGGCAGGAAGGGGGTATAAGTGCCCGGTTGGCTTGTGGTTAATTTTTTTGCCCTTTGCTGAACTCTAATTCACCAATGTCTTCCCTGAGGATTGGTGACCAAACTGAACTGCATATTCAAGACTAGGCCAAACCCGTGTTTTGTAAAGAGGTAGAATTATTGATTTATCTCTGGAATGTATGCTTTTTTTTTTCTTTTTCCATGAGATTGTTAGCTGCGTCTTGGCATTGCATGTTGTTGCCAAGTCTGTGTTCCATGAGCACCCCCACATCCTTTTCCATCACTAATTCTCCCAAGGGAGCCTTTCCTAATGTGCATGTTGGCAACCAAGTCATTAAATTTACATTTCTCACTATTGAGCCTCATTTGGCATGTAGCTGCCTATATCCTGTGCCAAATATATTTCCCTATGTAATTTGGTATCACAAGCAGACTCTGAATTTGAGCTCTTAATTCCAACCTATAGATCATTAATAAACAGCTCTTTTAACCACTTGCCCTCCAGAGGATTTACCCCCCCCCCCCCTTCCGGACAAGGCTATTTTTTGCGTTACCACGCTGCGTTACTTTAACTGACAATTTTGCAGTCATGCAATGCTGCACCCAAATGAAATTTATGTCCTTTTTTCCCCACGAATAGAGCTAGCTTGTGGTGGTATTTGATCACCTGTGTGTTTATTTTTTGCGCTATAAAAATAGACCGTCAATTTTAAAGGGGAAAAAAAAAATATTTGACTTGTTATTAAACATGTCCAGTAAAATTTTTTTTTAAAATCTAATTTTGTTATACATTTAGACCAATACAGGCATGCCTCAGTTTTACGAATTTAATGCATTCTGTGGGATTTTTTGTATTGCATTTGTATTGTATACACAGTTTCTCTTAGGAATGCATTGAAAACCAATTAATCCGTTCCTGAGGTCAGAAAAATGTGAACGTTTTCTGTTCAAAACTCTTTATAAGAGTGCACTTTAAAGGCATAAAGGGACATGATTAAAAAAAAAATCATAAATGCATTGAAAACCAATTAATCCATTCATATTGCAAAAACAATTTGTAAACCGAGGCATTATTTTCAATGGATTTTCATTCGTAAACCAAACATTACATTAATCGAGGTGTTCGTAAACCGAAGTATGCCTGTATGTGTAAATTAATTGGTTTACGTGAAAGTTATAGCGTTTACAAATGGTGGTATGTATACTGGGATTTGTATTTTTACTAGTAATGGCGGTGATCAGTGACTTATAGCGGGACTGCAGCAGACATTCTGACACTGGGTGGAACTTACTTGGTGTCTCTGACATCCCCAGTGACACCAATAGTGATCAGTGCTAATAAAAAGCACTTACACTGTTAATGGCACTGGGCAGGAATGGGTTAACATGTGGGGCAATCAAAGGGTTAACTGTGTGCTGTTTTACCATTTGCTGTGTTAGTGCTTTCAACCGTAAGCACACTGCTTTGCATGGCTCTGCTATACAGAGCCATGCAAAGCAGTGTGCAGGAGCTGACAGGGGGGAGAAATGTATTGTTTACATACACTTCTCTCCCTCAGTCGGTAATGCTCCTCGATTACTGGGTGCCGGCGAGCAAGCATCAGCCCGGACCTGGTGATTGATAGCCAAGGCCATGGGAATGCAAAATCACATATATATATATATATATATATATATATATATATATATATATATATATATATATACACATACATACATACACACACACACACACACACATATACATATATACATACACACACACTGTCACGGTATAGGGGCCCGGCCAATTATCAATTCCTGCTTACTGATCCGGAGTGTCACGGTATGAGTTCTCTGCCAGCCCAGTTATTAATTCCTTTATTAATCCCTCCTGGCCCTCCTTCCTCCAATTAGTATTCGACTCCTGTGTGCGAAAGGCCCCTAGCTGTAATTACCTCACCCCTCCACAAAAGGTCCCACATTCAATTAGTATATACATCCCTAATTAGTGCCTTACTTTTTTATTAATGTATTTCCCCCCCCACTAATTATCCTGTCCACCCAGTCTTTTCTGTTTACAGTAATTAAATTACTGAAGTTCTATTCTCTTCATGGTCACCTGCTAATGACCCCCCTCCGCCTCTCTTCCTGCTCAGGGGGTTTAAAAGGCCAGTGCTGGTCTCTCTTGGGGTGCCATTCTGCTGGGCAACCACTGAGAGGTCCAGCTGGACTCTAGTGGCCCCCCGGCTCTGCCTGAGCTACATTGGAGGAAGGGGGATCCCAGAGTCTACATCAGCCCTGCCTGGAACGCTGTCATCTCTGCCTGAGACTATCGCATCAGCTTTGCGTGATTGTATGCTCCCCTTGTGCTATCTGACTGCTTATGAACTGCCTCTTGGATTACAAATTGCTGTAAAGACTTTAACTTTGCCCACCGGGGCTGGATTACAAATATTTTGGACTATCTCCCTGCACTACTCCCCATTGAGTGACTGTTGTCTGTTTTAATAAATCTTTAAGTGTTTGCCGCCTGCCTTGTGTGTTCTGTCCCGCTTACCCTCCGTTACACACACATACACGCGTGGTTTTGCGCACCCCTGACACCCTGTAGCAGTATATCTGCTATAGGGTGACGGGAAAGCGGTTAACTCCAGCCTTTCTCGCAGTTGTACAGGATCCTCTCCTATGCTGACTTTTCTTAGTTTGATTTCACAGCATAGTGAACTTCCCTGTGTACATTTTTAGCTGCAGTAAATCAGATAGAACCCACCTCATTTCCTCACTGCAAGACATCCAGCTCTTTTGCCTGCAGCCTGACCTGCTGTGCCACTTTTATTCAATGAATTTCAGTTCTTTCAATCATGGATTAGTTGTGGGTGTCTGCAAGCCTATACAGCCTGCCTAGGACCATCCTCTCCTCCAGACTGACATTAAGGCTGCTTTCTCACGGAGTTTTTGAATCATTTTTGCGTTAAAAAAAAGTGCCTGAAAAGCTCAAGAAAAATACTTCCCCATCTATGTGAATGTATATCTATGTATGTTTTCACACTGAGGCATTGGGCTTGCAGTCCAGTGTAAAAACTCCTGTTTGCAGCATCTTTGGGACAGATTTGGTGAGAAGAAAAAAAAAACCACCTCTTCCCATTGAAATCAATGGAAAACTCCTGAAATCCACCTCTGCGAAGCGGTTTTGGTGATTTTTAAGTCATGTGTCAAAAAAAAAAAAAAAAGAGGCACGGTAAAAATGCCTATGTGTTTTTGCAGCAGCTCAGTGTAAAAGTAGCCTAACACGTCCATCATAACTCCTCCCAAGAGCCAGCCCACTGCTTGCATCATAGCAAAGGCTCTTGAGGCATGGTGCTGTGAGGTTTTCAGAAAGCTATGTCGAACCAATCCCAGCAGCCATGAACTGCCTGCATTGCATAGAGAAGCACAAAGACAAATTAATGACACTACAGTGTCTAAAATAGGTTATGCAATAAAAATGTCACTAGCAGGCTGATGAGGGGTTAAAAGGAGAAACCAGAGAAGGCACAATGAGAGCAGTATAAACTTCAGCTTTAAAAAAAAAACCACTAGTATTGCCAGCTTTTTTTTCCCCTCCCTTTCCAAGTTGGGGGGAAGTGTCCCAGCAGCTAAGATGCACCTGCTTTGGCTGATGTCAGTACCTCACCCCGGTATAAAATATTGTGTTTATAGCACATCCTATTTAAACTAGAGTTTTGTACTTCATATACATATCTCATCTTATCCATGTGCAGCCAGCAGTGTGCTCAATGCTGATCTCAGAGAGAAAAAAAAACAAAACAAAAACACATGACCTGAACAGTAGTAGATTCATTTTAGACACTAAATTACTCAGTGAAAAAGGGATACACTCCCCTCCTTCTCGCCTAGCAAATTACAACTTTTTTTTTATTTCAGTAGGCAGAGTCAGTGCTGGCTTTTTTTTTGTTTAGAAAACCCAGCTCATTCTTCAGTGTCGTTAAAGTGGAACTACATTGCACCTAAGCACCACCCATGCTATTTAATTCATTTTTAATATTCAAAGCAAACTCTCCCATCTATCCATATCTCCATGTTTTTGGCTGAGAAATCATTTTAAAAAATACGCCTGGTTTTGCTGTGGACATCTTGCGCAAGACCAGATGATTCATGTATCATTCACTTCCTGGAATCCATCTGCCCTTAGCTCAGGTATAGGCTGAGCTGAGAAACCTCACTCCCCTCCTGAACACTCCCGGGATGTTTGACTTCATTGGCCAAGTAAAAGAGAAAGTAACTGAAGAAATGTGTAGTAAAAAAAAAACACAACACGTTTAAAATAAGTAAATATGATATATGTTCCTATCGATTTATGAATGCTAGCAGCACAAGGATTACAAATAGTCCATGTTGATTAAGAGAGTGAAGTTCCACTTTAAGAACTACCCTGTGACAAAAATAAGGTTTTATAAATGGAAAAAAAAAAACAAATTATATATAATTTTATCATCGTATCCAATTTAAATAGTTATATTTACAATAATGAATACAACATATGGTCACCCCCAGCCAAAATAGTTTTTAGGCTTGTGCAATATTGGATCCTCCATCAGGTCTGTCTCTTGAGATAAAAGGCTGGCAGAAAATGTCATTCTTGTCCACCATATCCAAAGTAAAAACGTTTTTGGCTGATGTTTCAGCTTTAAATTAAAATAAATCTGTTCATGTTATTGAAAGAATCATTTTATTTCTTATTTGCAGAATATTGATGTGCAGCAAATGAGGACCAGTGGAAGTTTAAAATATTTTAGTTGCACAAGATTAAAATTACACTTAAAAAAAACACAAAAAACAAAAAAACCCATACACCACACCTCGGGAATATTTTAATGTGGGGATAATGCCTAACCATGTTTCACATTAATGCATTCTTTGCATTAAGGTTATAAAAAACCTCAGGCCTCAGTATCCCCCAACCCCCCTCCTTTTACATACCTGAGCCACCATTCGATCCAGCACTGTGCACATCTGCAGCTCTCCTCTCAGTTCTGGGTCACACAGGCTCCCGCTGCCGTCAATCAAAGCCAGTGATAAGGGAGGGGCCGAGTCCCAGGGCCCAGTCCCACTGTGTCTATGGATGCAGACAGCAAGACTCAGGGGCGAGCCAACAAAAGACAAGAGGAGGCAGGAGCACCGGCAGGGACCCGCGAAGAGGTTAGAGGCCACTTTGTGCAATTCCATGCACAGTATGAACATTTTTTTTTTTTTTTTTTTAAGTTAACCACTAAATTAAATTTGTTTTCCATGCAGTTTGTGTTTGGACATATTTGCCTTATGGGAACTAGGAACACATCAAGGTCAACGAAAAGCATATGAGCAATACAGTACATAAATGCTAACCTGTAATTACATGAATCAGCCACAATAGGTGCATGAGAAGCCAGTGGGCAGTTCAATCCAACGGGAATCAAGACCAATAGGACCTTTAGTTAAAATTAAATAAATGGTTTAGGATTTGGATGCTATAATATATGTAGGAAAACAAACAATGCCCAAATATTTTGAACATTTTAATAGCAAACTATCTATACAGAGCAGAATACAAACACATACAGATATAGCAGAGCAAATACTGTACATAAAACAACACACACAAAAAAAAAAAGTTCAAAGAAATGTTTTTTTTAATAGTTAAAACGTACAACATATTCAACAATAGACTGGGGGGGTCATTTTGTTAAGTAGAGACTGTTCATGTTGCAAAGTGATTATTCACTGAACTTAGTAAATACAGGAAATCTGTGCTCACTTCTGTCACATACAAGCAAACCCCCCTCCTACACATGACCGAGTATTGAAAGTGGACAACGCTTCACCGTAAGCTAACCATAGGCCGATCTTCAGCAGGAACAGGTTGACTTCCAATCCATCTAAAAGGGCAGGCTGGTTGTACTAAAGTCTATCAACTTCAGTACAGCCAGCCTGTGTTTTTTTTTTTTTTTGTTTTTTTTTAAATGACTGCTGGTGGCTATATCAGTCAGCAGTGATCATTGTATTCTAATGGCTGGGAAACTTCCCGCTTTCAGAACACAATGGCGCAAGGGGAGGGATTCCACCAGCAACACTATGTTGATGGGGGGGGGGGATAGAGCCATTTTCTTTCCTTCAATCCATGGTCAAAAGGGAAGAAATTTGCAGAATGTGTGGCCTGCTTTATATACCTAACTCAGTGAATGGTCAATGTGAACCTCTTCTACCACTTCAGTAAATCAACCGACTCCTACTGCTTTTTAAATACAAGAGAATGCTAGTAACTTTGGTTCATCTCCACATGATTCAGCGCCAGCACTTATTGGATGTATTTTTTTTTCCTATGGAGAGGATATAAAGTAGGCCATTACTAAAGTGGTATTAAACCCAAAAATGTAGTATATACGGCAGCTTACCATCATTAGATGTGGTCACTGCATTAGTTTCCTTTAGGCTCTCCCCCCCCCCAGTTTTAACCTGGTGATCTGGCCAGTAACACATCTCCTGTATTGGAGTACCCCAACACTGGATGAAGGAGCACAAGGGACACCTTTGGACAGCAGCATTGTAAGTCTGGGGATGAGTAATGTTAAATGGTATAACAGATTTAGATACACTAACAAATTTAAGCCAAACTTCAGCTCACACTTTGTAAGCATTTACAGAAACTTTTTCTCTCTTTTGGGATAAAGGTTTCACATAAACTAATAAAAGCTGCCTCAATCATCCAACTGCTACATCTACAAGAAAGCTTGTTCTGTTCAAAAAACAGACTTATTGGCTGTATCACCAGGTGAAAAAGGTCAGAAAGCCTAAAAAAAAGAAAACTAATGCAGCCATCACATGTAAGAATTGGTAAGTTGCAATACAATAAATGTTTGCGATTGGGTTAATACCACTTTAAACTGAATTCAAACAGTAACCTTAAACAACCAGTCAAAATGGCTGGGGCTCCTATCTCGGGGATGAGGCTGCCTTTGCCCATCTCCTGGGGGGGGGGGGGGGGGGGGGGAGAGGAGAGAGACTCTTCGTACTGCAACAAGGGTTCATTGCGCAGTACCAGTACTGATATGATGAAGAGGGTTGCATGTCACACCTCTGGAAACCCACGTTGCTGCTTGTGTGTGACAGCAGTGGTCTGAATCTCAATAGTGCTGCCAGCAAATAATATATACTTTACCTTTATTGCAGCGCTTAGGAAACAAATCCTAAGATAAGTGTATTCCTGTATATGCTGCATGACCGCATTACAGTAATAAATCCAAGAATGTTCAACTTTACCATATAGCCGTATATAGAGTTAATGCGTTGAAAATTTAAAGCATCAATTTTGTAACTAGTTACATGTTCTTATGTTAGAAGCCAATGAGGCAGGAAACTAACATAAAACAGCAGTAAAATGTAACAGTAAAAATAGGCCTGTACATATTTACACACATTTAGGAGTAACATCTAGAACTAAAAACACACAAGCTTTGCTTATAGCACCATAAAAAGTCATGCTGTAGTGGTGGCTAAAAAAAAAAAACAAAAAAAACAAAAAAAAAAAACAAAAAAAAAAAAAAACCATATGTACACGCATGTCCAAGTAGCCATCACAGCAGTGCAACAATGGCATACAAATATAATCTTTCTACATTGGCAGTATGGTGCAAAGTGTCAAGTGCACAAATAGAAAAATATACACATTTGAGATCTTAAACTGAAATGTCACCTTCCAATAAATAACTGTAAATAACTGCGGAATGTACTGCTCCAAAACTGCTTTTACAGATTGGTTTAGGTACCAACAGACCAAATATCAATGGTTTTACATTATATGCAGCAAACAAAGAACACACATTACTGAAGAGTTGCTTGCTAGTATCACAACATACTTTATACTATTCTTGATCTCAATATCCTCTGTATTTTTCTGCAGATGTACTACAATCAATGTGTCTTTTTGAGGGCAGAGGAGGACATAGTTTATACATTCACCACAGCTCTTTAAATGCAATTAATATAGCTTGGAGGTTAAAAATAAAAAAAAATTATACCAGGTCTAGAAAAAAGGCTTTTTCCTTCTTTGGAACCAATTTAGGCAAACAAGACTGAGTATGGTCACATTGTCCACATTAAAGCCTAACTGCAAACAAAACGTCATTGTAAATAAAGTGGGGAAGGGTTAGCTCTATTTTAAGTGCTGTCTGTATCTACCTGGGTGAGGATTTCTGTCCCCTCAATAGGATGAGATAGGGAAATGCCTGCAAATGAGTCTTAAACAGCAATAAAAACACTTTAGACAAACTGGAACCTTCTGTCAGTTTACGGTGGACTTTGCCTCAAATGGAAAGAATTCCCCTTTCTAAAGTTGGCCATAAACTAGTATATTTTCAAAAGGAAGTCGTGCATCTGTGTGGAAATTCACATACAGTCAGTGACTTGAACAGTCATCAAACTGACCTCAATAAACATTTGAAAAATGTTTGTTTAAAGAATATTTGGCTTGTTTTTTTTTTAAATTTCACTGGTGTATGGCCAGATTTACTGCCCCAGTGATACCCTATTACTGAGACAAAGCTGGTAACCAGCACAGATAATAAAAATGAGACACAGCACTAAAGCCTGGAAAAGTTCAATCCCATTTCCTAAAATAAAACTAGACTTTCATTTGAAGAAAAAAAAAAAAAAAAATCTAGCTATGAGTTTTCTACTACGCATAAGCAAATTGAGATAATGACCTTGCGATAGTTTTTTTTTTCATAGAAAAAAAAAATTCCATTGTCTCGGTTTAACTAAATAAGACCAACAGACCTCGGGTGATCGGCGGTGCTGGTAGTGAGGAGACCTATAGCAAGTATGGATACCAAATCAGAGTTTGCTGGACTTTATAAAAAGGACATGAGTATAGAGAACTTGAGAGTAAAAATTGCCAGGCGTAAATCCGTAAGTCAGAAAGAAAACCGAGATAAAGAGTTCAGAAAGAGCAGAGGCCTGGCACTGATGGATGCAAATGTTTCAGTTGGGAAAGAACAGGACCTGGCAGTGCTGGAAGAGGTCAATGAGACTTTTTTTGCCAAGGGGTCCATGGATAAAACTGCAGTGCCTGGTAAAAAGAGAGACATTAGCGATGGGCGTCGTGCGTTGCTGAAGCGTTATTTAGAAGAGAAGGAGCTAAGGAAACTTAAGGTGCAGAGAGAAAAGGCAAACAAAGGAGTCTTCAAATGTGGCCTATACAAGCCTGGAAATCCATTTATTCCAGTTACCTCCCAGCATGCTGTCAAAGTTAAAACGAATGAAAAGACTGTGCAACCTGCTGTGACTAGAGTTACCAGATCAGCAGCCAGAATAGATGTTCATAACCCTCTATCTCGGCCTGCACAGGTACCTGTACTGAACAAAATTGTTGAACAAACCTGTTCAAAAGGACATGGGCAAATTTCTGCCCCGAAAAAGAATAAGGAAAACAAAGTCACAGATATTCCGTCTGCTAGGACTACAAGAGCAACAGCTGCTTTAGCTGCCACAAGTAGGCTTCCAACAGTGAAGGCAATAAACACTTCAGTAATGGCCAAGCTTCACAAAAGAACAACCAAAGTGAACTCTGAACAGGAGTCTGCTTTACCAAAACCAAAGCCTGCTGTGCTTGACCAAGAGAAATCTGAAGAGCTGAAACCTGAGGTTGCCGTTGAAGAAAAGCTGAAGCCAGATATTACCACTGAAGTGACCGCTGTGGAAAGTGAGATCCTTACAGAAACCTCTGTACGAGAAGAAAGCAAGCCATCCTTTGCTCCAGAGAATTTTGTGTTTCAACCATTGGATGGACTATCAACTTTCACGTTCCAGCCAATGACCCCCAAAAGAGCCAATGCTTTCTTAACACCAAATTTCACATGGACCCCTGTAGATGGTAAAAGCAACTTTGTGTTCACACGAGAGCATAAAACTGAAGAAAATAAGATTCCTCAGGCGTCTCCTCCTGACTTGCCCATGAAGACCGCAAGCGTAGAACTGGAAATGGACACCTGTGCTACTGCTGAAGCCAAAGGTGATGTCTTGGCAGCCCTGCCTGTTAGGGAAGAGAGTGCTCCTGCATGTGACCAAAATGCATGCACACCAACAGATAATCCTCAATTAGATGAGAATCATTGCGATGTGCCATATTTCAGAGATTTGCTAAAGTCTGAGATTCAGAAGCTAACCTTGCTGTGCAGTGAGTGGGATAAAAGAATAATTGAAGATATTCCAGAAGACTCAAAAGATCTGATCAGAACAACAGTTGGGCAAACCAGGCTGCTGATGACCGAACGGCTTAAACAGTTTGAGGGTCTGGTGGATAATTGTGAATTTAAGCGTGGAGAAAAGGAAACCACATGTACAGATCTTGATGGCTTTTGGGATATGATCTATTTTCAGATTGAAGATGTAAATAAGAAGTTTGTTAACCTTGAGAAACTGGAGAAGAATGCCTGGCAACAGACTACAGTCCAAGCTAAAAAGGTGGTCAGGAAAAAAGCTGTTCTGGCTCCAACTGTTAACATAAGTCAGGGAGAGACTGCACGAGCAGCTGCCAGAAGTCGTCTTGCGGTCATTAAAGCAGCAATGAGAAACAGAGTGAAGCAGGAGGAGGTGGCTGAAGAGGCCTTAGTTTCAGAACAGCCCATGCAAGTAGAGCCTGTTGTATTTGATGCAGGCTTTTTCCGAATCGAGAGCCCTGCAAAACTACCTGGCTGCATAAGAACAAAAACTTCTTCCCAGACATCAGATACACTCAAATCATCCCAAAAAATACAACATTCTGATAACTCAATGAGAGATGGTACAGAGGAGGGTGCTGATCATATGCATGTGCAAAAGTCCCCAAGTCCTACAAAATCCCCTGTGAGAAAAGCACTCTTTGACACAGAAGAGGAGAGTTTTCAGCACCATCAAGAAGATCCTGTGGTTACCATTTCTGAAAACACAGAGTCAGAAACCGTTTCACAAGTAGCTGACCTGACTAAATATCTGGTTCGTACTACAGAAGTTACAGAAAGTGTAGCTGATTCTCCAGGATTTATGGAATTTTCCAGTTCAGTTCCTCTGGTTTCCAGCTTTGGGGAGGACAGTAAATTTGAAGTTACATTTACAGTTGTGGATGACTTCTTCATGTGCAGTCCAGAGAAGGTTCAGGAATCTAAAATTCCCTCCCCTGAAGATCACACAATTGAAATTTTACCCGACGAAGACATCAAGATTTCTAACAATCCACTAGACTTCCTTTGAAAGCTGTACTTCAAATATGGTAGAGAAGTAAATCCCTTCCCTCCAATATTTGTCTACTTGAGAAAATTTAAAATCTTCCCACTACATTCTGTGTCCACCCCCCTTACCAGAGAATGGAATCCAGTCTATTGATGTGTTGACAATGTTTAATAAATATTTAATTGTAAAATGTAAAATGTCATTAAAGTTTCTATTAAAAAAAAAAAAAAAAAAAAAAAAAGACCAACAGACCTAATAAGCTATTTAGTAACAAACATAATGCAAAGAAATATGCATTTATAACATACATTTTGCTTGCTCAAATAAATTAAAAGGCAAAACTTCTCATTTTGGATAGAGTAAGAGGGGCTTATAACCCTTGTTTGCTGCCATTTGTGTCCCATTAGGCAGATTTCCATTCACTTCCTGTCCAATAAGAAGTGTTTGGGAAAACCCTCCAAAGTGAGGGAATCCCTGGGATGTCACCAGAACTAGTATCTCCATTAGAAGATTTCCCCATTCTAACATTGTTCTGGGAATTTGTTTTTACTTTTGCTTGTAAATGTAAAAAGGAGTAGCTGATTCTTCCTAAAGCTACTTTCACACTGATCCGTGGCAAAACCACATACCGCACTTTGCCTGCATATGTGGCGTGTTTTTTTTTTAAAGGACATGTGGCTCCAAAACTGAACCAGAAATGCATCTCGGGGAACGTTAGAGGCGTTTTTGCCATGTTTTCCATTGATTTCAATGAGTAGGTACTTTGGTTTGTTTAAATGAACAAACATGCTCCAAAAATGCTGCAAGCTGGATTTTTTTTTTGCTTACACTGCAACGAAAACATACATAGGGAAGCATTTTTCATGAGCTTTTTTTGCGCTTTTTTTTTTTAAACACAAAAGTGCCCCAAAAGCTCCTTGGTATGAAAAGGGCCCTTACAGGGAATAAAACAAGACAGGTGCTCTAATCAATCTCCACTCTGTCCAAATATATATATAAAAAAAAGAAGTTTTGCCTTTAGTTAACCTTTATTTATGTATCACTAATGGCCTATCTACTTTAAAGTACATCTATGCATATGCACCCAAATATGCATTATGTATACTCTAAGTGGATGTATATCACACCAATCTGTAGAATTGTACAGACCATGATAATGAAAGAGACATTTCTGTAACAGCCTGAAATCAAGAGATCACATTTTTTTCTGCAACAAACACTAAATGCCAAAATGCTTTCTAGTGCCCACTGTGTAAAATTGTGTGCATTATCCAAGAATGCATGTAGGCATGTAGTACTTCTAGCCCTGAAATAACATACTGGCTATACACTTTAAAAGAAGCCCATCATGAAAGAACCAGCAGCTGCCACATCTGACCTCCTAATACTGCTATATGCCTAGGCTTCAATATATTTTGAGTCTCTGGGCTGCCATAGTTATGTAGTTCAGGAGTGTCAGAGTGAAGTAAGAACTTGCACTCTACCTATTTGTTCCGGGTCAGTGATCCAGGGAAATACTGAAGTCAAAATATTAATACTACAGCCAGGCAACAAGTAAGAGGCAGTCAGCAAAAGCAGCTTCTGAAAACAGGTTTCTTTAAAAGACAACTGCAATAGATGGGCAGATGTGCCAACTTATACTATGGATTTTCCAACATCATAGGTCATGGTGGGATTTAGTCACTCTTTTATGTGAAGTTAATCAGAAACAAAATGCAATTCATGAATGTTCATACTTTAGGAGTGAAATTGTGCAACATTTAAACTTTTTTTTGAGATGGGAGGGAGCAGTCTAAAAACAAATCTGTGTGAAAGTAAACTAAAATTGGCAATATACAAGTATAAAAATTGTAACTTTTGAGACAGAACTTTTTTCTTTGAACCCCTTCTAAAAAAGGAGTTTAAAAGCAAAAGCTTTGTTGATGAGGAATTGCTATACCACTTGTTAAGTTTAAACAATGAAAGCATGGCTGACTATCCCTTCCGAACCTAATGTATCAACAGAAGCCTCTTGTGCCATGAGCCTGCCCCACTGGCGTCTGCCATTTGGCCTCTAAATGTCAACAGACCCGGATACATTGACACATTCCACTAGTGAGATCAAGAAGGGAGTTTGAAGCACAGAGGTCTGAAATTCAAGATAGTTCTTGGCGTTGAAAACGACTTGGCGAGTTTCACAGCATCCACATCACAGGTTTAGTTTCTTGAGCTGTTCATAGGTAATAAAGAACTGAAGAGAGTTAAGGATACAACAGCCAACTACTGATCAGACACAATGTATTATTTAACATGACTTATTCCAGTGCATCTCCAATTATCCCAGTTCCATCTGGCCTGACATTTGGTTACTGTAAACGCTAAAACAGATTCAATTATTCAAAATGTTTACCAGCCTTTTTTTTTTTTTTTTTTTTTTTTTTAACTTTTAGGTTTGATAAACTGGGCATGAATTAGGTAATTTCAGTGAGTTATGTTCCCGAAGAGGTTTCCCTTTACTTTGTGTTGGTAACATCTAGAACAGATCATTTATACAAACAAACATTTATACGAACGGCATAAAAAACAGCATTTAAACATGTGAAAATTAAAAAGGATACAATAATATTCCATGGTCCCAGTCTTAACCAGTTTGGCCAAAAGCCTTTGTACAAAGCAAAGAATCCTTCATTCTTCCAAGTCTAAAAAGAAAACACAATATCATCACAAAAACAAATAGAACAAGACATCTTAATGTATACAATCAAGAAAATGAAAATGGGTTTATAGATAACTTCCACATATAAAACTGGCGATATTAAAAGCTGAACTCCATGAAAAACGGATTTTTTAAAAAAAAAAAGAGTTAGATTGGGCAAGCATGTTAAATTTAATGATTGCTATGCAACATCTGGAGGGTTGCTGAACATGGAAATTGTCATGAGTGGTCTATGCCACAGATAGTCGGAGCTGTAATCTGGGAGGTGCTGCAGGGACTCCCCATCTCTTACAGCGAGCAAAGTGGGTTGCTCGCTTAGCACCTCCCATAAAAAAAGCCTTGTATTCTTTAATGAATACAGGATGTTCCATGCCTGAATGGGGGTACAGCATGACGTTAATCAGCCTCTCCTCTAATCACAATGTCTTGTATTCTTTTCATTATAAAGGAGCTTTTTGAAAATAGAAGATGCTTTTTGAATGGAGAAGGTGCTGAGCGACTAGCTATACTCACTGTATGAGATGAGAAGTCGCTGCAGAGCAGCCCAGACTGTATGCGGCACAGACTGCTACTGACAATGTTAGCATCCCCAGAAGCCCTCCAGATGTTACATAGAAACCATTAAAAGATAACCATACTAGTCCAATCTAACTTTTAAAAAGCAATTTTTCGGACAGTTAAGCTTTAAATAAGCACAACTGTGCTCACAAAAATATCCTAAAGATAAAGCTTTTAGGACAAGTCCCAATTTATGTGAACCCATGGTAAAAAGCTCCTGAAGAAGTATATACCTGCAGTAAACAATCCACTGTGCCCTTGTAGCTTGACCCATCGCAGAGGGTTCTTTGGTTCATCATTCGAGTTCGAACAACATCAACTGGATTGGATGCTAACGCTCCTGCCAATCCACAAGTAAAACTGGACCTACATGAAACAGGCATCAGAACATTTCAGTATCAAAAAAGGTTTACAAAAGCCAGCAAGAAGAGCTCTATTGCATTTTTCTCCATTTAGCAATCATTCCCACTTAAAAGACCAGACCTTTTCTGGCATTTTACTTACATGTAACAATCAGGTTTTTTTTTGCTAGAAACTCTTAGAACTCCCAAACATTATATGCATTTAAAAGCAGAGGCTCTAGAGAATAAATTGGTGGGTTTTGCAATTTTGTGTGCCACACTGTATTTGCGCAGTAGTTTTTCAAATGCAAATTTTTTGGGAAAAAAAAAAAAAAAAACTTGAATTTTAAATGCAAAAAACCAAAATACTTACCCAATTTTTTTGTAAAATATAAAAAGATGATGTTACACCGAGTAAATAGATACCAAACATGTCACATTTAAAAAATTGTGCACTCCTGTGCAATAGCAACAATTTACGTAAATTTTACTGTCCATAGGCGACTTTAAAAGCCTTTACAGGTTACCACTTCAGATTAACAGAGGAGGTCTGGTGATGGAATTACTGCCCATAATACCTTACATGTGTGGAATGATCGCTGCTTGTGTGTGTGTGTGCGTGTGTTGAAGTGACGTGTGTGTGCGTGTGCGTGTGTTGAAGTGACGTGTGTGCGCGTGTGTGTTGAAGTGACGTGTGTGTGTGTGCGCGCGTGTGTGTTGAAGTGACGTGTGTGTGCGTGTGCGCGTGTTGAAGTGACGTGTGTGCGCGTGTGTGTTGAAGTGACGTGTGTGTGTGTGTGCGCGTGTGTGTTGAAGTGACGTGTGTGTGTGTGCGCGAGTGTGTTGAAGTGACGTGTGTGTGTGTGCGCGCGTGTGTTGAAGTGACGTGTGTGTGCGTGTGTTGAAGTGACGTGTGTGTGTGTGTGTGTGTGTGCGCGCGCGCGTGTGTTGAAGTGACGTG